>NW_017972319.1:273520-291452 GCF_001876935.1 Asparagus officinalis
CGCCGTACCGGCTGGAGAACTGGGGAAAGCAAGTGGAGAATGCCCAGCACTTGTGGACTTGTAGCTGACGCCTGATATCGGGGAATCCTCGGCCCTCCCACTCGCCATTCTCAAGCAGCTGTAGAAAGGGAACAGACTGGTCTATGGCATTCGGTACCGACATCACATCGGAACGATGAAGGACGAACCAAGCCATCAAATAAATATACGGAAGCTCCACCTTAATGGTAGGAATCTGAGTCGGTTTATCATCATCTCTCCGTGTAAAAGCACCAGAAATCTGCCGAAGCCCTCGATGAATGTTAGCAACCATCACCGGAAGAAGCGAAAGTTCCTTCTTGTAGGCAAGCTGAACTGCAGGATAGAGCACTTCCAGTGGCAGAGCGTCACCAGACTGATACGGGACCACACATTTCTTCAACCAGATGGCGAGATAACCGGCAAGGAGAGTCATCGGACGAATCGGTGCGGTCGCATGATATAAGAACGATCTGAATTTAGTCCCTGCAGGAAAGCCACTCTCAGGACTGCTAATGGTATAGGATTGGGCGTTAGTCTTCTTCAGCAGCTCATTAACCTCTGAAGGAGTCAGCGGTGCCAGTTCACAAATAGATTGGCCAGAATGGCTCTCCAGATTCCTGAACAAATATGATGCGAACTGCTTCAGGCTCACATTTGCTTTGGTCCTCTTCGCTAGGGGCTTAGACTGCGCCAAAGCAATGTGATAATGACAAGTGAGGTCCCATAAGGTCTCGTAGCGGTCGGGCATGCGATCCTTCAGCTGACTCAACTCATGGTTGGAGGGAAAGTACTCCTGGTATAGCATCTGTCCCATGGGCAAACCAGAAATCTTGTGCATCTCATGAAGAGCCAAGCCCAACTCTCCGTGCCTGGTCAGAAAAGTGTTGGAATCTGGATTATAAAGCTCGCATAGGGCAAAGAAATGCTTCGCGCTTGTAGGCAAGCCATGCATGGTGGCCCGAATGGCTGCATAAAGGCCGCAAGCATGTAACTCCTCGCTCCATCGGCTCAAGACGTACTTCGTCATACGAGCCCACCAAAACCTGTCCAAAGAATGGACCCAACCATAGAATCTGTGGCGCGGTGCAGGCATCTCCCGTCCTAAGTTAGCGAGGCGATTCCTCAAAGTAGAAGCAGTGGCGAGGAACTCGTTACGAGGCGGAGCATCTAGCCCCAGTACTCCAGGACGCCGTCCAACAATGTGATCCCTGCTCGAACCAGGAACTGCCTGATCGCCCCAGTACTCCAGGACGCAGTCCAACAATGTGATCCCTGCTCGAACCAGGAACTTCCTGATGAGTAACATAGCCGCAATGGACACTCTCATGCTCCTCTGTCAAACGCCACGACATCTCCCGTTTCACAGCCTGACGCCTGAGCTCAGTCAAAGAACGGTGTCGAGGAATCTTCGGCAAATACATAAAACGACTGCCAGTCTGGTAAAGCCACTGCTCAGCTTCAATAAATGCTGCATCGGGATCTCTGGTAGAGTCGCCAAACAAGAAGTCAGTCTTCCTGAGAATTGTATTTGCATTCATAATATATTAGGGTTGTGAGAGTTGTAACATTGAGTGTGGGCTTTTATTGTGTTCTCATCCATATTAGAGAACAATTTATATTTGTTACATTGTGAGATTGTTAGGTTTTCGGTGAGCTAGAAACCGAGTGTATTGTGAAGTTTTCGGTGAACTAGAAAACCGATTGTGAGGAGTGATGTTGATCGGTGAGCGTTGAAAACCGATACTGTGAGGTGTAAACGTTGTTCGGGTGAACGTAGAAAACCCGGTTGTGATAGTGGAATTCTCCCCGGGAGTGGGGAGCGGAGACGTAAGACGGAAGGTCCGAACTCCGTGATCATATCGTGTGTTTGTGATTGCATTGGCGTTCTTATTCTTGTTTTCATATCTTATATCGCCTTTGTGTATTGCTCATCATATTACCCTATCACTTGTTTAGATTGTTTACCCCTTGCGTTAGTTTATATATCCTTGCATATATTTCACTATATGCCTCTTTGCTAGGATATATCATATTGTATATTGCTTATCCTAGTTCATATATATTGTTGCATTTCATACTTGCTAGGATAACTTGTTAATTAGTTTTTAATTAGAATTTAATCGGATTAGATTAGCATAAGACCCTAATCACCCCCCCTCTAGGGTCTAACAAGGAGATCATCCGATGCGCAAGGAAGCGAACGAGCATGCAAAATGACAACTCGAAAGGAACAAAGTTGTCTCACAGTTAGTGAGATAGTGCACATTGTCTCGTGTATCCGAGACAGTGTTCACTATCTTGGATACGTGAGACAGTGAAAGCTGTCTCGCCAACTATAAGACAGCTTTCCTGGTTTTCTGACGGTTTTTTGTGACTTTTGCGGGTCCTACTTAGCTCTGTAACTACCTTAGAACGTTCATTAACATTAGTGGATGGTTATAGCCATAAAATACGCCCACTACCCATGAAAAAATGCGACATTAAACACAATTTAAGAGAGTGGATGGCGGTTACAAAATGGGCTGAAACCACCCCTTTGACCGAACAATAAACATTGTCTCGCATAAAGGGGAAGGTATCATTAGTTATTTTAACTCCTTTTCAGCAGTTACAGCGTCCAAAGACTATAAATACCCCTTTGGCACACTTGTAAAAAAGGAGGACAAACGATTGGAGAGCAGAAGCGTGACTTTTGGCGAGCTTTGAGCACAAGAGAGAGAGAGAGAGAGAGAGCTAGAGAGAGAGAGAGAGAGAGTCTTTCACCGTTTTCAAACAATCTCAAAAGCCTTCAGTGTTTCCTCAATTTCGAACCTTGATTTGATTTTCAGAAGAGTATTTATCTTACTTTGCTAAGATATTTACTTTTGTTATTGTTTCCACATCGAAACATCAACATCAAGCCTTCTTCACGATCAACTTGGATCATTGAATCGGTAGTCCACAGATTAACACATCTCCATCACATGCAAAGATTCCATGCAAGCAGAGGCTAAGAAATAGTTTCTATATGTGTTTCTAGGGAGCACCCCACTTTTGTTTTTATTGTAAAGAGAAGTTTTGCAAGTGTAAGGTTCACTCTTTCGTTTTCATCAAAACGATTGTAATGGAATCTGCAATAAAACTTGTTCCTGACACAAACACGCTGGCAACTACAGTGGGAGCCAACGGTCTTAGTGTCGAGACCAGAGTGTCGCAATTGATCAAGATCCCGGTTGATTCTACGATCGAATACGAATTCGACCAAGCAAGGTTTGAGGAGTACCTCTCCTCATATTCATCAAAGTTCTCCTCTCCCTGCAAGTTCAGGAGGATTTCGTCTTCAAAGAAGGTTTTCTGGTCTTCTACTCTGATGAAGGCTACGGGTGATGACTCTTGCCTAATCGTTGCTGAGGCTTCTCCTCACAATGCTACTCTAGCAATCAACAAAGCCGGAGGCTCTGCTCACAATGGCTCCTCCCCAGTTACGGAGTCGTCCAACAAAAATTCACTAACTCTGACGAAGAGGACTCGTCAGAGGAAACGTCAATGTCTCGCTCGTCAGCTTGCCAAGACCTTGGAACAGATTGATAGAGTTCACTACTACGCGGACTTGGAGTCAAGAAATCGTCGAGCATTCCAACCGCTTCAACATCAAGTCACTGATGTTTCCTCTAAGCCATCAATGGAGGAATGGGTGCTCGTCAAGAGGACTCACTTGACAAAGAAGGAGCGCATCCAAATGCGCCACACACATGTAGCACACGCTCGTGCTCTTGTGCGAAAGGCATAAGAATTAAAGAAGAAAAGGGTGGTCAAAGAACCGCCAAAAGTCCCGCAAAGTTTGGATTCCAATATCCAGACTTATGCAGAATCGAAATCAGAACACAATAGAAAATGCCTCCTTTGGCCGAGACAGGGGAACCTGTCTCACCGAAAGGGCCTTTGGCCGAGACAGGTCCTACTGTCTTGCCCAAAGAGGTTCTCCCGCGGCCACGTCTTTTCCTCCTTCTGCATCTGTTCTAGGTCCATCCTCTGCGACCACTTCTACCGTGCCGCCAGTGAAGCCTTGGGTCAATCCTAACCTATCCAAGTTCAAAATTACTATGGTCTGTCGCCTTGGTCCTCTGCACAAAGATCGAGGCAAAGCACCGGTGAAAAGCGCTTGGGTCTGGTAGTTAAAACCAAAGAAGCTCCACAAACTGGGGGTCTATTTGTGGGAAAATTGAAAAAGAAATGAGAATAAAATTTGTATTTATCTCTCTAACCGACTTAGAAAAAGAATGAATATAATCTCTCTTTGCAATCTCTCTCTAACTGATTTAGAAAAAAAAATTATAACTCTTCTATATCATTTTCTCGATTTACAAAAGAGAGAAGGTATCAACAGAGACCCTCCCCTTTGTTTAAACCTGGGTTCTTCTTCGTGTCGATAGGAGCTTGAATCTTGTATGTCGTTGACAATCCGAACACCTCGCTTCGTGGAACTTGGTAGAACTCTGAACGAGTTTAAGAGAACTTGCGACGCAAGTTTTGAACTCTAAACGAATTTAAAACTCTGTAAAAGAGTTGATTTCAAAAAGGAAATTAATCCTTTTAAATTTAACCAAAATAGTTCACAAGTCAAGGTCGAAAGCTCCAAGAAAAGCCTTTACAAAAAGCTCTGTAAATGTTAAGAAGATCAAGACTCCAAATGCTTCTCTTTGCTAAGATCTTTTTCAGATCACCAAATGATCCAAAGATCCATTTTAAGCTGATTTTTAACTATTTATAGGGGTTTAGGGGTGTAATTAACCCTTAAAATTGTTCCTTAGTGGGGTTGTGATCCCCTCAGGTCATGCAAAATGGTTTTGGAACTGTTCAATTCGTGTTTGAACGAGTCAAACACGAAGTTCGTGTTCTGGGAATGGACTCTGCGTCTTGAACTTCGGACGTGGAGTTGGGCTCTACGTTTGGGTCTGAAAACACAATGGTGAACCCTACGTTTTGTTCTTGGAACACGGATGTGAACTCCGCATCTTGAGTTTGGAACACAGGAATGAGCTTCACGTTTTGTTCTTGGAACGCAGAGGTGAACTTTGCATCTTGAATCTTGAACACAACGATGAGCTCCGCATTTGGGCTTGAAGAGATCGTCAATTGTAATATCTTTTCTCAAGTTCTGCAAAGATCATCGTCTTGTAATCCTTGCATTTGGATCTTTGAAATGTGAGAGTTGTCAACTTGTAACTCTCATATATTACGAAAGTTGTCAAATTGTAACTTTCATCTGTAGTTATGAAAATTGTCAGATTGTAACCTTCATTGTTTATGCTTTATGGGGATCAACTGTCTGTAGTAATTGTTAGACATCATACATGGTCATACATGTACTCCCATCAAGTCAACTGCTGACTAAAGGTGTCCCGCCGCCTCCAAACAAATCGGGGCACCTCAATGTACTTGTTCATGCGATATGCACATAAGGGGCAAGGATGGTTCTCGTTCCGGTAGAATTCCTATTACCTCCCGCCTGGGGGTCCGCATTGAAGCCCAGGAACCCATTATGAATTCACGCTCGCAAGGGGGTGGTTCTAAATGCACAACTCCTGGTCGAGTAGAGGTGAAAGTTGAACAATTATCGGTTAGCGACTTTCAAGGTGCATTTATGAGGAAAGTGACGGGTTACTATTGAGGTGACCTTTTGATGACAATAGCTATGATGCGCCACCTTCGCTTTTCTTACGAGATGGGTGGCGTATCGACCAACTAGCAACGCTTCATTTCCTGTACAGTCGGTTTGACTTTCAAGGTCGATCTCAGCCATTCATTCCCATCCGAGTTAGCCATTCTGATCTTGACATGTGCCCACACTCGAGCCTATATATAGCCCATTTTAGGTAAAGAGGCTCTCTTTACAAGTCTTCTGCGCTCAATTTGTTGAAACCCTAGCTTTCTACACTAACCATTTTTTGTTCAACACTCCGACGATCTATGATGGCTTCCACCACTTCTACTTCTAGCTGCAGTGAGGTGAGGATCGACCTTCTCAGTTTGTTTCACTCGAAGGTTTGTTTGACGGAGCTCAAAGCCTATTATAGTCACTTTGATATCCCCAAAGCTTTCACTTTGTCGGTGTCGGAGAGATCGAAAGCTGTATATCACCATGGCGGTGATAGAGCTCTGATTTATCTGAAGCATTTGGAATATGGGCTTCGGCTTCCGCTTCACCCCTTCATCCATTAGGTTTGTGAGGCTCTGTGAATATCCCCTTCTCACATTAAGCCGAACTTGGTTGCTGCTTTGGTGGTGTATGCGGTAATCTACTAAGTTGACATCAAGCTAAGTCTACACATGTTGGGTCATCTAGTCCTCGTTAAGATGGCTAAGATGGAAGGACAATATTGTTTCCAGAACTTAAGTAGCTCTAGCTCGTGTCGAATGCCCCTGACTCGAGCAAGGATTGGAAGGAGAATTCGTGTGGGTCTTCAAGGCCAACCCTATCCTCGCTTGTCTGACTTGGTCCCAGATCAAGAAGGACGTGCTAAAACTGGATCTACTCACAAATGAGGAGAACCAATGGCTCGACAAGGTTGAGATTATGCCAGGTCAAGGGAAATCAGCAATGTCTTCAAACCGGTTATCCTCTGAGTGGTTAGCCTATCCTATATGCTATCGACTGAGGAGGATAAGATCCATGCTGCAGTCTTAGCTTTCCCCTTCAAAGAGTCAGATGAGGCACAGCCGGGGGTTGATAACCAAGTCCTGAAAGCACTTGAGGTGTGAGTTTGCCCCTAAGAAGGCTAAGGTGGTGGTGGCAAATGCCGCCGAAATGGCAGCTCAGCTAGCGAGATTGAGTATAGTTGCTAAGGCTGAAAGGTTAGAGAAGAAGACAAGGAGGCTACGAAAAGTAAGTATTCGAAGTCCTCGCGGGGGTCCTGAGCGGGCTTGGGCAAGGTCAGAAGGAGAAGCAGAAGCAGAAGCAAGTGCTCTAGTCCTAGCCTAGGAGGTCGACCATCATCCTCCCACTGCAAGTGCTCCTTTCTCTGAACCGGCCGAGATCGTCGTTCTTGATGAAGCATCCCCACTCGGCCCCTGGGGTGAGAGGAGGTGGTCGAACTGATGGAGACATAGGTTTGGTTTGAAGAGGAGACGGACCAATCTCCTCTACCTAAGCCAGACCAGAGGTGTAGCAAGGTGCCAACGGAAGAAGAGACAACCCAGCATCTACTAGCAGGGGAGTCGGCCGATGCAGCTCCAGCTCTAGGGAACAACTTCAAGTGGCCTTTCCCACCATATCGACGAGCTTGACCTAAACATGTAAGGGTCACTAAAGGAAATGTTGATCGGTGATGACCCTTGATATGACAGGGAGTCATCCGCGGATCACCGATATGAGGCCAAGCAATCTCTCGACAAGAGGAGCTTGGTCTTGGAGTCTCGGATGGTCTAGGCTTGAACCTTGAAGCAATTCTATCTCCTCAGGGATGATGAAATCCTCTCGGGGATGCCCACTGTCAGCCTTCATCAAGCTCTTAAGGGCTATCTACTAAGAGGGGCTCTGATCGAGCAGGAGCTATTCTTCCAACTTGAACTCGCGAGAGACCTCCCTTCTAAATTTCAAGAGATGCTGGAGGATGACATGGTGGCTCGGGAGGAGGCCAAGAAGAAGGTTGTTGTCATGGAGGTTGAGCTGACCGCCTGGAAGCAAAGTGACAGCAAGTGGTGCCGAAAGTTGGAGACTCAATAGAAAATGATTGAGGGGCTCCAATCGCATCACAGCAAGCAGTCAACTACGATTGTTAAACTTAAGGAGGAAGTTGGCCATCTCTAACACGATATCCTCGAGCGGGATGACAAAATTAGATATCTATCTAAAGAGATTGAGGTTGAGAAGCATGAGAGGATTAATGCTCAGGAATGTGCTCGGTTGGATCACCTAACTGCCCAGAGATTGAAGGTCGAGCTGGAGGTGGAGTAGTGGGCTAACATGGAGCATAGGGAGGAGAGCATCTAGGTTGCTCTGCACGCCGAGTAGCAGTGCGAGCTATCTCTCGCTGAGGTCTAGTCTCTGCAAGATCGCCTCGCTTTTCTGGAGTCTGAGGCTTATTGACCGGAAGTTATGGAGAAATACCGTGATAGCCCCCTAGTAAAGGTAGAAGTGGGAGTGGCTCTGACTTGCAAAACCGGCTTCGACTTTCTGCTAGGGCAGATCCCTCTTGAGTCCCGACCTGACCCGGGCCGTCTCCATTACCTCTCCCGAGTCACTAATTGTCTTGCTATTTTGAATGAGATCGAGATAAAGGAAGGTGGGCTAGCGCTGGATGTGGAGAACAGGGACAAGGGAAGCAAGGAGTCGGCAGAAGGCTCTGAAGTAGATAGTTAGGTTAGCCGACCAAAGAGTGATCAAGACAAGGAGGATGCCCCTGCTTCTTCTTAGCCGACTCTTGCTCCTATGCCTAGTTTTGCGCTTCCCACTATTACTCTGAATCCAAGTCAAGCTCCATGAGAGCTTCATGTATCTATTTTTTTTGTATAGTGTATGAATTTATCCACTCATTGAGTTGTGAACTCATTGTATTGTATTCATTCTTTTCAGAGACTCAGGATTATATGAAGTTGGTGGTTTCTAAACTTTTAGAAGGGAGCAAGAATACAGTTTACACACACACACACACACACACAGAGAGAGAGAGAGAAGATATAGTTGATCCATTCTCTTGCATCCTTCTCCTCCTCTTGACTGTTACAAACTTCTTCCATTCCTACTTAATTTTCTTTAAAAGGAGAGGACTTTGCTACGATTTGGACCAAAATCCTTTTTCAACATCTTTTCATAAAAACCTATTTTTAAATAACTTCATAAAAAGAAGGCTAAATGGCATTTAAATACCATATAGTTTCAGTCTCTTAGCATTTATATACCTTCAGTTGTATTTTGTAGGCTTTATATACCCTGAGTTAGTTAAAATTAGCAAGTTAATACCCTATGTATTGCAAATGGAAAAACTTTTATTCAAAAGTTCACATATAATATTTATATGCTAATCTTATAATTTTTTTCTAATAAGTTTGTTGAATTTAGGGTTAAATCTTTCTAAATTCTATTTTTAAAATACAATTATGATACATTAAAATTAGAATTTGGATAGCTTTAATAGTAATTTAATCAATATTAGTAGTTCAAAAGCTCTATAATCAACATATGAATATTATATGAAAACCTTCGAATGAAAATTTTTATGTTTGTAAAATATAGGGTATTACCTTGTAAATTTTGACCAAGTAAGGGTATATAAATGCTACGAAATACAACTGAGAGTGTATAAATACTAAAGGAGTGAAACGATGAGGTATTCAAGTGCTATTTAGCCTAAAAGAAAAATCTCCAACTTAAAAACTAAAGAAGCCCCTGAAAGTACTCTAGAGAGGAGGTGAATATGGTAATTGCTAATCTAATTCGATTTTAATGCCAAACTAAAACTTATTAAACAATATCCTAGAAATATGATATACAAGGAGATATATAAGGATAAATAATGAGACAACAGGCGATATAAACAAGCACAAGATATAAAGAAAAATAGTACGCCAAAACACAATCGCAAACACAAGATATGATCACGGAGTTCGGTCAACCATCGACCTACGTCTTTGCTCCTCACATCGAGGAGATCTCTACTAAATCTCAAATATTACACAATAACGGTTTTCAAGTTTACCGATTACTTTTACAACTCACACGATGTCAATCACACAAGCCACACTCCTCTAAGTGTTAGACTACCCGTGTTAACTTCCTCAAGTGTTTGGATTTATAACCTCTCCCTAGGCTTTACAACCAACCAACTCCTCTTGGAATTAACATCGGTCTCTCCCAACCACTCCTCTAAGTGTTTTTGTGTATTATAATGTGTTTAACAATAAGTGCAGATAAAGGATTTGTTCTCCAAATAGATGAGAACAAAATATAAGCTCTCTCAACGAAAACACTCTCACAACCCAATTTTACTTAATATGAAATACAAAAGCTCAAGTGGTTATGTGTGTAAATGATGAGTAAAACAAAATCAAACTCAAATTAATCTAGCATAAATATATGAGAATCAAAATATTAAATAGCTAGAGGAAGAGTTTAGAAAACTTCTCCAAAACAAAGAGAGTTATAGATTTGAGGATGAACGTCTCAAGAATGAAATTGAGATCCTTCTCTTTGTGAAACTCTTATCACATAAACAAACACAGTTAAACTTCTCAAAAACGTGCAGCAAAACTGCCTAAAAACTTCTTGTAAAACTCTTCTGAAAAACTAAGTCTTAAGGGCTATTTATAACCTCTCAAACATAACAAATCAGAAACTAGCTCTTACAGTGAAAAAGGACAAGATCAGTCGACTGATAAATCTTATCGGTCGACTGATAAACTAGCCGTTGGCTAATTCTAGAAAATTAACACATAGTCGGTTGACTGAAAAAGAATAGGTCGGTTGACTAAAAACACTGCTTGATTGACTAACACTGGTGGGCGGTAGACTGATCGACTAACAAAACTAATGCTGTAAAAACTACTTCTGGCAAGTCAACTGAAAAGCAAGTCGGTCGACTGAAATGATTGTTCGGTCGACCAATCCAAGAATTTGGTCGACTAAAAAACTGATACACATATACTTTGAATTTTGCTGAAAAGTTGTTTTTCTAAATTCGATTTAAAATAGCAAATCAACTCCAAAAATAGTAAAACTTGGGAAAATATTTATACATATGAAAATAAACATGTTAGAAGAGAAATTTTTAAAATAGCATTTCTCATTTGTGAAAACTTACTATTTTGCAAAACGGTCAAAATTACGAAAACTTTAAATATGATTTCATCGATTTACAAAATCAACAAAAATATGAAGTTGTTAAACACATGATTCTGATGAAATCATTTCAAACACGTTGTCTTCCAAAATAGATATATAATGCGATGAAACAATTGTGTTAATCGTTAAAACTAGTTTCATATTTATCGCATTTTTGAAATAAAACTAATTTTGAAACTAATAGTTATATTTTTATGGATAAATTTATTTACAGAGATATTCAAAAAATCCTTTAGTAAAATGAAAAAAACAATGAACGTGATAAATCAAAATGATGTGTATGTATGTGTATAGTTTGAGCTTTAAGTATAACACTTTAAGTAAACAACCTAAACTACGAACACTAAACCAAGCTTAGAAATCTTCGTGAACCTCGATCTTCGTAGCAAGGATGAAGCGATAGTGTGTCTTTGACTTGAATGACATCGTACTTCATTCTGATTTCCTCCAACCTCTATGAATATCATCGTTAAAGCTCAAGTTCATCCAACCTCCAACGGAGGATGTTTGTGTAGGATACCTAACAAGCAAATGCAAATACTCAAAAATAATGTTAGGAATTGTTTGTTAATCATCAAAACTAGATTTGACAATAGTCTCATAAACATGAGACCTAATAATCTCCTTCTTTTTTATGATGACAAACAATTTGCACAATGAGTATAGGAAATATGTCTGATATCAAATGAATATATAATTTATATTCCTCATGCATGATACCAATAGTAAGCAATAAACTAAATACTCACTAAAAACATTTTTTCTACCCCTTTCGCAACATCAAAATGGGGGAAAGAATAAGAAAAAGAGAGCGAAAGCTCCCCCTACATAAAAACACGGTGAGTATAAATAGATAGGAAAAGTTCTCCCCTATCAAAAAGCCTCAAAGTATATATCAAAGACAATAAGTCATCTATATGTGAGCAGACATACACACATACTAAGCAAAACTCACACTCAAAGTGACCAATATATATATCATTATGAAAGGTGTTCAAAGGTCTCAATATATAGATACATCAGCAAGATACATAAAAAGCAGTCTTATATATATGTGTATGTTTACTTAGCAACAAAACGAGGATCCAAAGGAACTAGACGCCCATGTTTTCACACATGGCTGCAGTCCAAGGTGGACCCAGAGATGTCAAATCTACCATGCACCCACACTGTGCAACAACAAGTTTTACCAATCACAGTAATATCCTCTAGTGGGATCAAATAAAAGCGTAGGTACAAAACAGGCAAAGAAGTAGAACAATAATAATAGACATGATAAAGAGGATGATATCTCATAAATAAAGGTCATGTCTCAACTGAAAATAAACTATAGACATGATAAAGAGGATGATATCTCATAAATAAAGGTCATGTCTCAACTGAAAATAAACTGAAATACTTATAGAGTCTGAAATAACATATGATGTCTCAACATGAATCAAAACGGAAAGTCGAACTAAGGCATATTGCCTTTACAAAATGAAACTAAACTCTAAGTCTGAATAAAATTTAAAACTACAGTGGAGCCTCTAATAAATCTCTCGGGACAGCGACTATGCAAGAACTCCGTCATCCTGCGGCTCTCCGGAACTCCGTCATCCTGCGGCTCTCCGGAACTCCGTCATCCTGCGGCTCTCCGGAACTCCGAGCTACCTGAAAGGGCATTTTTAAAAGAAAAAGAAACAACAACAAGAGAGTCAGAGCGCTACAACAAGATTACCCTCATCCGTCCCCAGGGGAACCTGCGGCTCTCCGGAACTCCGTCATCCTGCGGCTCTCCGGAACTCCGAGCTACCTGAAAGGGTGTTTTTAAAAGAAAAAGAAACAACAACAAGAGCGGCAGAGCGCTACAGCAAGATTACCCCCATCCGCCCCCAGGGGAATGGCTGCTAGGATGGAGTGGAGGCTCTATCTATTAAGCATAGTCTACCTATATCATTTTTCCCGTATCTAGCGGAATTAATATTCAGACACCTACAAAACGAGACGTAGTACGTCGAGCGAAATAATCCAAACAAGGAAACCCTCTCATGTATATACCATGTCCCGAATCGTAAACATCTAAACATTAATACCGAAATAAGAATAAACAATCTAATAAAACCAATAATTAGAGATCCATAACACGAGACTGGTATGTCGAGCGAAATAATCCAAACAAGGAAACCCTCATGTATATAGCATAAGTCTCAAATTGTGAATCTCTAATCATTGATCCCAACTAAAAAAAAAGACAGTAAAAGAAATAAGATATCAACACATCGTATTTATAATATCTTCCACAATCACTGGAGAGATATAATAAAATACCAACACATAATTTTGTATACTTTTAAAAGTAACGTATCTCAGTTATATAGTTCACTGATAGGTCGTATTTATAATCGGCATCTGTCATACTTAGGCTATCAAGTAATTGTCTCAGTGTGACGGACTACCTTATAGGTATCCTGAACTGTATACACGGCTCATTAGTCTCATCGCGATCTCAGTGCGTAACATGAGTGCGGGCTCATTAGTCTCATCGCGATCTCAGTGCGTAACATGAGTGCGGGACGGACTACCAAATAGGCATCCTAGGAATGCGGCTCACGAGCCTCATCGCACCCTAGTGCGGGACGGACGACTAGATCAAGCCTCCTAAAATCCGACTCAATGGCCTGTACATGTGGAATATCGACGCACTACCTCATGTAGTACTGAACTGAGCTCATCAACGATATCCACCTCATATAAATCTTTGTACCTCTGGCATGTCGATGCACTATCCCATATAATACTGAGCTATGATCATCCATGATAGTTACCTCATGTATAAACCGTGTATATCTGGTGTGTCGACGCACTATCCCATATAGTACTAAGCTGTTCTCATCAACGACATCCAACATGTATATGAACTATATCTAATTCAAATATGATCAAATCAAAATTTATCATAATCCCCTTGGGATTCTTAAATGTATAACATAACATATTCATGACTATACGTATAACATCAAGCGGCTCAAAACTCCGCGAATGCACCTCAAAAAGGCGCATCACAGCTCCACAAAACGAGCAGGAAAAACAGACGTGACATCTGTTAGTAAAACAAGCATATCTTTCTCTAGGAAAATTATTTTTACAAATGGTTTTCTGTTTTGAAAACTAGATTCACACATATTTCATATGACATAAGTTTGGTTCAGTTTGGAGTTCATTTGTTATCCCAAATCTTTAGTTAAACATTATATATGTGCAGCCGTTTTTCTACAGGACATATTGTTAGTAAAAAGATCATATCTTTCTCTATACAAATGATTTTTAAGATTTGTCTTCTGTTTTAGAAACTAGATACATATATCTTTCATTTGGCAATAGTTTGGTTAAATTTGGAGTTTACTTTCTATTTCAAAATCTCAGTTAAACATGATACAATTGTTGCAGTTTTCTGCAGAAAATATTTATTTAGTACATCACTTAAATTTCTCATATATAAATGAAATTATGAAAAACCCTAATGATCATTATCATGATACTATCATAAACAGCAAGAAAAAATTACTAATCTAGCATTGGTTTATGTTTTAATATCAAAAATTTAAATTTTATCACATCATGTTAAGATTCAAGCATGAAAACACATATTCAACATCATATTAAACATCTAACTAGTTATTTAACTATGGGGAAGGGTTTGGGTGAAGATAATCTTGCCTTAGACGTTGTTCTAAGCCTCTGAAACAACCAACAACCAAAAAAAAGTGCAACCAAGCCGTTTTCTCCTTGCTACACGTTGATGATCTCGCCCTCGTGTCGATATTTGCTTCACAAAGCTCTCAAAATTCTAAACATTAGGGCTAGGGATTTAGAGAGAGGAAGAGGGGCTGCTAGGGTTTGAAACTCTAATGTAAGGATGTAAATTTTCGTGAAAACACATGATTATATATATGCAAACCCGAACTAAACCCGTTTGACCCGAACCAGGAATCCTAATCTGACTAGGAAAATGATCTTCGGTATTTTGGCCATAACTTTTTCATCCGATCTTAGAATGAGGTTATTAAAGATTTGTTGTAAATCTGTTGAAAAGACCTACAACTTTGGTCTTTTGAGTTTTCCCAGATTCTAAGTGCATCATAGTGTAAAATCTATAAACTCTTAACTGGTTATTTTTCCCAGATTTTTCTCATGCATGTTTTGTGCATTTGCACTCATATATTCATATATATGTATCGAATTGATCTCAAATCAATTCCTAGCATACTCAAATATCAATAAAAGTTATTTATCATGATATAACATTTTTATTATTATATTTCACAATCATTCAGAATTACGGGGTTTTACATAGTACAAATAAAACTCCAATAGTAACAAAACGAGGATCCAAAGGTGTCATTCGGAAATATTTATGAAAGAAAATCCATGAAAGAAAATCATGTAAATATTTATGAAAGTATTCTATGAAAGCCAAATGAAAGTATTTATGAAGGTCCATGAAGGAGAATCATGAAAATTTATGAATCCATGAAAGCCAAATGAAGGTCAAAAAATCATAAATCAGTCGACTGATGAACGTATTAGTCGACTAGACATGTCATAAATCGGTCGAATCAAAGTATCAGATAGCGATGGACTGAACAGGAAAATCAGTCGACTGATTATACATACCTATCGACTGTCCAGAGAGTTTTGTGAAACTGTCTGGCCTTGATCAGTATTATCGGTCGACTGGTTAAGGATTCAGTCGACTTATGACATCAAAAATCCATAAACATTCAAACATAAATCATGATTGATTAAGGACTTAAAATACAATAACATCAAAATATACATGACCAACGAATTCATAAAAATATCTTCTTTTTTTTGAAAAATGAAAAAAAAGTGATCAAGTAAAAATGCAAGAGTTTTCATGATTTGAAATAATGTGAAATAATTTGTTTTAATCATTTGAAATTATGTAAGTCACAATCAATCAAATTTTGTTTCATTCATATGAATTTGTTTAAAAGTTTTAAAACTAGAAAGTGCTAAAAACATAGGAATACATAAGTGTTAATACCATTCTTGCAGCTGGTGCAAAGATTTTGTCATAAGGTATCGTTGGGCAATCGATCTAGCTATTTCATTAAATTCATATCATAATACGTAATGAAAACTAAAGTGTTTATTTGAAGAAAAAAAATTGCTGTTTTGTTTTCATTTAGATAAGATTTTCATCAATATATATTTCCAAAAACAAGTTTTTCAAATACGTTTTTCATAAAAAAGAAACAAAAACGAAAATGCTAGAAACTTGTTTTGAAAACAAACGTGTTTTGGCACTCAAACACTCTTGGTGCCGGAGAATTTAGGGACATGACCCCTATCAATATTATCCAATGCCTTTAGGTTATGACCTCATTTGGACGCATTTAGTGCACGGATTCGGTCATAGAAAAAATCACGCAAATGACTCATCCTATTGTACTAAGTGCAATGGAATGGATGCATTTGTTTTTGTTGACCGTTTAATTGTACACGAGAAACATTTTTAAATAAATGTGGTCATTTTAGAGCATTTTACAAATTTAAAACTTTTACAAATCAAAATAAAATTTTGCTAAATGACCAAATCTACCATAAACTTTGCATTTAAACACACCAACATGCTTGTGATGAACGATGGGTGCATGTGTGTGTGTGTGTGGTAAAGAAATTTGATGAGATGCACAAGAAGTAATAATGTCAGAAATAATTGGTTTTAATGCATCATAGCAAAATTTAGCAATATGGCATTTACGACCGTAAATAAAGCATTTGTAAACTTTGTTATACATGTGTGCATAGTGAACGGGAGGTTTGGAAGTAGTAGCACAAGACTTAGCACACAAGTCCATAAGTTTCTTGTGATTGTCAATGCATGTAGTTAAAGTTGAATCTAAAGATGAAATACTATTTTTTATATTATTCAACTCATTATTCGGCACAATAGTATTGACAATAGAAATAGAGGAAACATGATCATTCTTAATAGCTTCTACTTCTAACATGGCATCAATCTTGTCATGAGATAAGCTAGAATTTTTAAAGTCAAAGCATCATTATCCAAATTTAATTTATCATTATTTTTTTAAGAATCACATTCTCTTTAGCAATGATATCAAATTTGGATGCTAGCAACTCATGATCGGATTTTAATTCTATATGTTTGCTTTTCAAATTCATAAAATTTTAATACAATTTGTTATAGGCATTCATTAATCTCTTATATGTACATGCAAGTTCATCAATAGATAATTTATTTTCGGATTCAGACTCACATACCTCACTAGGGCAATCGCCTAGTGGTCGTGTGCATAAAGATGCTCCAATATTATCAACAATCGCATTTGAAGCGAAATCCACCGGAATGTGTTGGATTTCCTCTTAGTTGCCGTGATGTGCTTCTATATGTTTTCATAATGTATAAGCACTATCAAAAGAAGTAAGGTTGTTAGAAATAGATGAATCAAAAGCTTTAAGCAAAAATTCTAACAACAACTTGCTCATAGTAAACATCTTCTTATCATCCTTATTCCATTTGGATTTCTCCAATCGAGTCAAAGCCAATCGAGTCAAGGCATGCCTTGGTTTTACCCTGAGAGAGTACCAAGAGCTTTTGTTGATGACGCGCCTTTGTCTTACCCTTTGTAAGTGCCAAGGTCTTTTGAGTCAAAGTCGACTGAGGCGAGGTGTCCCTTGGTTTTACCCCAAGAGGGTACCAAGGGCTTTTGTTGATGACGCGCCTTGGTCTTACCATGAATAGGGGCCAAGGTCTTTTGAGTAAAAGCCGATCGAGTCGATGATGATCAATAGATGAAAGGTGCACATAGATATATAGTAGGAAAAATATCTTGTTTGAAGATAGTACCATTAATTTGATTACTCAGGGAGTTTTATGTGCTTTAGGCTTAGACATGAAAAGATGATAAGGTCTTTAGCTGAGGTAGGTCGGCTTTATACCAACCTCCTTCCTTCGATCCCTCTTGTCGGCGCTGTTTGGTATGGGGTCAGTTCTAGCGGGACCCTTTGTTGCTTCCTTCCTTGGTGAAGTGTTGGCACCTGCTACTGATTCGGCCGTCG
>NW_017972319.1:292904-410136 GCF_001876935.1 Asparagus officinalis
CTACTTCAGCTATCATGACTGCCTTCTTGTAGGCTCGGGTGTCTTCTACGTCTATGTACCTATGGACCTTAGCCATTAGCTGCTCATAGCTGGTGTCTCGTCTCTTAACGAGTAAGTTAGCAAGCTCATTGTTCTCTAGGCCGGCCATGATGGCAGACATCGCTACCACACTATCAGGGTCATCAAATTCCAGTCTTTTAGTCTGCTACCTCTTGCAATAATTCCTGAGGCTCTCTCCAGGCTTTTGCCTCAACCGCATCAAAACATGGGGAGGCAGTTTTGGTTAGGTGTCGGCCAGGAAGTGGTGCACAAACTTCTAGCTGAGCTACTCAAAGCTGTTGATGGACTTTTTGGGCAAGGAGTCCCACCATAACTTGGTGCTTTCCGAAAAAATGATAGGGAAACACTTAGAAATGATCGCCTCTGGCACCAATATTATGGTCATCATATCATAATAATTCTGAGCATGCTTAGCTGAATCTTCTTCACCTTTGTACTTCTCCACGTGAAGCATCTTCAATTTGTTACAAGTAGCATTCATGATGCTATTGGGTAGGGGAGTATTCCCCCCATTAGCCTCAATGCTTGACTGAAAGGTCTGGTCATAACTAGAAGCAAGATTAGTGGTTGAGGGGCCTAGAGCTGTATGAGGAAGCCGAGGGCCGCGTGATGTCCCCATTGTAGAATGCTTTCAACCATCATGACCATAGCTAGGGCTCTCCCCTGTTGCTTCCATGTACTGCTGATGCTACCGAGGAGGGGCCGCAAACAAGTTTGTTGGCAAGGTGGGGGAGAGACGTGCTTGACATAGTCTTCTTACTGTCCAGCTTAGGCTGCATGCCTAGGCTATAAAGGAATGAATGGTTGGCCCGTCAGAGGTGGAGGAATGAATGATGATGAGGGTTGTTGGGGGAGGAATTTGGCTGAGGAGCTAATTGGTGAGAGAAACAAATTGTTAGTGGAGATACTGAGAGATCCTCAGCGTAGATTATTCCAACTGGGCCTGAGTGACATAGCCCTCACTTGATTCTTTAGGGAGTGGATCGAAAGTTTGACCAGGAGGATCAGAACCAGACATCTCATATGAAAAAGGATGATAGGCCCCACGATGGATGCCAAACTATTAATGCAAGTTATCAAATAGGAGCTTTATTTGTGGATTAAAATAGAGTTATTGTCCTCAAACTTCTTCAGATGACTGGCTGTGTAGATCGTTGCTCTTTCATGCACATGAAGGACTCGTGAGAGGCTAGAGGTGGGTTCTCTGATTGTTCATCTGATGATCAAGTCAGCATTTGAGCTTGAGTGGGAAATATGAGATAAATGATAAGTTAAATTTATAGTAGTTTGGAGTCAAAAAAGTCACCTCATGCAACACAGCTTTCTTTTTGTAAAAGATGAGAAGGGCAGAGAGGTAACTTTGGTCGAGTATAAACATGTAGCTGAATTGACAGATGTCTCTACATGTGTTAGCTATTGAAGTGGGAAAGTTATCCTTGATTGGATGTGAGGATGATTAAGGGAGGGGGGGGGGGGGGGAGTTTGAAGACGCATCGCCTCTTGACTCGGCTCTACGAGTGAGACGATAAGTACCGCCCTTATAGTCAATCTCAAGAGTTATTGGCTAAGATAGTGGGCAGAGTGTGGAGGCTTGTCGGCTCGATCTAATAGGTAGGTCGGCAAGTACCACCTTTCAAGTTAGCCATGTAAGTTGTCGGCCTTGTTAGACCCTAGAGGGGGTGATTAGGGTTTTATGCTAATCTAATCCGATTTTATGCCAAATAAAACTAATTAACAAATTATTCTTGCAAGAGATATATACAATATGTTATGAGCAAGAATATACAATATGAACAAGAGATATATCCTATATGGTGAAATATACTATGAGATATATGCGAGGATATACAATAAACACAAAGGTAAACAATCTAAACTAGACAGTGGACAATATAAACAACAAGCAATATACAAAGATGATATAAGATATGAGCATAAGAAAGGTACGCCAATGCAATCACAAACAAATGATATGATCACGGAGTTCGGCCCTTCCGTCCTGCGTCTTCGCTCCCTACTCCCGGGGAGAAATCCACTATCACAACCGGGTTTTTTACGATCACCTTAATAACGTTTACACCATACAATACCATAATGTAACTACACTCCACACCCTCTAAGTGTTGGTCTCTCTGTGTCCTTCCTCAAGTGCTCGGATACAACCTCTCCCTAGGTTCGTCAACCGACGCAACTCTTCTTGGAAGTAACCTCGACTCTCACCACACACTCCTCTTGATGTACTAGTGTAATACAAAGTGAATCTCACAATAAAGCACAATACAAAGTGTTTGTTCTCTACAATGGATGAGAACGAAGTATAAGCTCACTCTCTAGGTTACACAATCCCACAACCCAATTATACTATGAATGTAAATACAATAAGCTCAATGGTTGTGTGTGTGTAAGCAAAGAGAAATAAATCAAAACTAAACTCAATATAATTCTATCTTAATAACAATGATAATCAAAATATATATAAAAGAGCTAGAAATAGAGTTTAGAAAACTTCTCAATAGATCAAGAGATCGAGGGAGTATAGTTGGATGCTCAAACACCAATAGACGATCTCATCAAGCTCTTGTGAAATTGATTTCACAAACTCAAACTCTCAAATGCTTAAAAACTTCTTAAACAAACTTAAGCTCTTGTGAAATTGATTTCACAAACTCAAACTCTCAAATGCTTAAAAACTTCTTAAACAAACTTAAATAAAACATAAACCCTTGTTTAAAACTTTCTTAAACTTGTTTAAAACACTCTCATTGTTTTTCTGGTAGTGGGGGGGTTTGTGGCTTTATATAGGAAGATAAAACAACAGCCAAATCCCCAAACAAAAGACCAAAAAGCCCAAAGAATCAGAAATCAAATTCTATACAAAAATGACCGTTGGGCGATCAGCGGTCGACCGTGGGAACAGAAACTAAATACGGCTCTGGATATCAGCCGGTCGACCGTGACGGTCGACCGCGAAACTATATGGACTGTATCCGGTTGACCGCCACGATCGACCACGAGCCATCAAAAACCAATCCGAGTCTCTGGACTCAAGGGTGGTCGACCGTGGCGGTTGACCGCAAACTGATACATGAAATTTCAGGTTTGAAACAGTTTTTCTGATTTTAAAACTCTGTTTAAAAATATCAAATAAATTCCAAAAATTATGAAACTTTGAGAAATGATTGTAGACATGATAATACACATGCTATAAAAACTAGTTTTTAAAAAGGACCTCCCAAATGAGAAATATCATCATTTTTCAAAATAGTCCAAAACATGAAAATGTAAACACATAAGTTTTGACATTTTAGCTTAACCATGTTTTGAAACATTATAAAATAATTTTGCAGACCTAATAAAAGATGTATATGATTATTGTTAAGGCCAAAAACTAAGAATACAATATTTTCACAAAATTGCATATTTTGCAAACTTTTCGAAAACAATAAATACGATTTCATTGAACTAAATAAAGTTAATATTGATGAAATCATATATATGCATATAAGTATGAAATAAGAAATGTATTTTCATTTGTATTCAATTGTTTCATATTAAAACTTGAAAACTCAAAATAACACCTAAACTAAATGTTACCCAAGCAATCTTGATCTTCAATAAGCTTGACTTGGTACACTTACGGAAGAAGCTTGAACTTGAATCTTTAACTTGAATTATATTGCTTCAACCACTATATCCGCTAACCTCCATTTAATATGATCGTTATGACGCAATCCATCCAACCTCCAACTTGTTGTTTGTCTACAATAAATAGAAATACACAAACACTAGACAAACAACATTAGTGGTAAATTGTTTGTTAAATATCGTCAAAACAAAGAGGCCAACATTTTACACTTTATTTCTCAATAACTTCAACATACACATTTAAAGTTAGCGGGATGCATGTCGGCTCCCCAAGAAAGATTAACACTTAGTTATTTGCAGGCTGTAACAGGCATTGTGAGATCATACCTCTTTCAAATATCCTGACGACTGCATATATTAGAACTTTAAATTTGTGTTACATTTGTAAAGAGTCTTGATGGAGATACTTTTGTCTTAATATCTTGTTCTAAATAACACCAACTTATTAGCTTTAAAATGTAATATTTTTTATTTATTGTATTACATGGATATTTGCTTGGTTTACTTCCCATTCTTATATTTTTTTTAATAAGTTGTATCTTTGAGTTGATATATATTATTAACATAAATTTATGATGACATGAATATCTCCTCTATAAAAGACAAATATAAGGTAAATTTTATGTTTAGTGGCTTTTAATAAGAATTTTAGTAATAAAATATGTTATCTTTATATTTAAAGATCTTAAAATCTGATATTGCTATTATATACTTCTCTTTGATCATGTCTTCAAGAATTGATCCTTCATCAGTAGTCATATCCCTAAATAAAGTTACATGTAAAGTTATGCCACTGTATAGAAAAAAAAAAGATTGATACTATTTCTTTTACTTACGCTATTGTAAATAAATATTATGTGTATACCTTTTGTCATTATAGTGATTTTCCTCCTCTTATCTGGCTTGTTATATCTTAAATCATAGTTGATCAATGACTTCACTTTAGTTTCTATTGCAAAACTATTTGTATGTAATTTTATATTAAATTTATGATTCCTTTAGTATTTGAAGAATACATATGAAAATTTGTAATACCTACTAAATTTTCTTATATGTTCTATATAGAATACTTTTTTGACTGGGAGAAAATTGTTCGATATATTATTTAAGGGAACTTAATTAATGCTTTTTTAATAGATATGCCTTTTGTCAATATAAATTTAAGTGATTTATGAATGTTTTTGAATTTTAGTTTATTTATTTCACTTCTCCATTTAAAATAAAAACAACTTGATTCTTTTGGAGGATATCTCTAAACTTTTTGATATATTTTCCATGCATAACTACATGTATCTTTTTACCCTATAAATACTATTGACATAAGAGATCAATACTTTTACATTATAATTAATTAATACTAAGTTATTATATTACAGTCTTTTATCAGTTTTATGTAATTTAGTCTTCTATCAACTATTAATACAATTGTATGCAATTTATTTAATTTATATAGTGAAGTTAATTTTTAATCTATCTTATCTTTTTAAAATTTGTATTCCTTAATTGGATGTTTTTAATTTATTATTATTGCTATTTATTGCTGGTGTCAACTTAGATTACTTTTAGATACTAAAAAGGGATAGTAAACTTCAAATTGAAAGTATCTTAATAAAAGAATATCAAATAATTATTCTTTTCTTTGGCAAGTTCAAAAATTTCAGCCTTTATTGTGATTTTGAACATTTGAGGGTGTGTTTTGCAATTTTTAAAAATTTGATACGATTTTTAAAAAAATTTAGATTTTAAGTTGGGTACTTGTAATTTTTATGTTTCATGTATTGGTGGGAAGTTTTTAAATGTTAGGATATTTCTTGTAACTCTAAAATTTTGAGGGTGTTTTTTGTAATTATTGAAACTTTAGATTATTTTTTACAAACTTTAAATTTTTTGTGGTCTGTTGATAATTTCCAAATTTGAAGTTTGCCAATTATAAGTTTTGAAGTTTCAGGTTATAAGTTTTGAAATTTCAGGATTTTTTCTGATTATTTAGAGGAAGTTTTTGTAATTTTTCTAAGTTTGAGGTTATTTTTTATAAATATTAATTTTCAAGTGTCTCATGATAATCTCTTGAATCCATCTATGTTATTTGTAAGTTGGGAAATTTTAGAATTTCAGGATGCTTTTTTTGTAGTTTGAACTTTTATGGTGGTTTTTATAATTTTTGAAAGATAGATGATACTAATTGTAAATTTAGATTCTTTAGGGGTTGTTCTTAATTTTTAGATTTTATGTTTGTTATTTTAACTTTTGAAAAGTCAGGGTGTTTTATGTAATATTAAACTTTTTGATGGTATTTTGTGTAATTTTTAAAATTTTTTGGGTTTTGTTGTAATACTTTATGTATTATATTATAATATGTTAACTACATATGATTTCTTAATCTTATTTTTTTTAAATTGTTGAGTTATAAGTAGTTCATGTGAGATTAGTATAGAATATGATTAATATTAGGATAGATTAAGATTTAAATGAAATATTCAAAATAGTGTTTCATGTATTTTATTAATGTTATTTTTTAAATTGTTAAGCTATATGTAGTTCACGTTGAATTAGTGTAAGATATAAATAGGATTAGGATACATTAAGATTTAAAAGAAATATTCAAAATTGTGAAGAGTAATATTGACTATGAAAAGCTTTTCCAAAACTCATGCTTTTAAAGAAACTACTATATATGATATATATATATATATAGAGTGTAAACAAATACTTTGAAGGTATCAAATAGCAAAAAGGGATAAACTTTGGAGTACGAAAGTAAAAGTAAGCCGAAAAGGAGCCAATACACGAGCATTATTTTATTCTTTTCCTCTCCCTCTTGCCTCCAGCGACACCTGTGCTCTCCTCAACAGTCCACTCATGTACTGTGTATGCGCACCTCAGCTCCCCAAGCATGTCCTCCAGCTTTTGGAGTCTCTCTCTCCTCCCCTCTTCAACTCCGCTCTTTGTCTTTACACTCTAATATTTTATTCCCTTTCCTCTTTTGTCTCCAATCTATGATTGATTAAAACCCCCAATTCCTTGAATCAATCGGAGCTCCTGTTTCCCTCCAATCCAAATCCGCTTCAATCTAGCTGCAGGTAGCCTATTTCGTGTTTATCTCTTCATTCGTTGATGACCCATCTCTTTTTTTAGTTGCTAAAGCTTAATTATTGCTCAAATTTTTGTGGGACATGTTTTATTACGATTGTTGGGTATTTTTCTATGACAGGTTTGGAGTCTAGTATCTTGTGTTTTTCTAGAGCAGTTGGGAGTTTAGTGGATTATTGAATCAGTTAGAGCTCCTATTTCCTCCAGCCCAAATCTCAATCTTATCAGCTTGGATCAGTTAGTATTTTACTTGTTTTGTGTTTGTTTCTAGATTATTTGATGACCCATATCATTTTGTTTGGTAGTTTGTGATTAGTTGAGTAGTTATTGATTGGTAATGTCTACTTTTCACTGAAATTTTTGTTGGTAGATGCTTTTGCTTCCATTTATGTTTTATTGCACTTATTTGGTAAATTTTTTATGATGGGTTTAGTTAGTTCTCGGTGTTTGTTGATTGTTCTTTTGTATTTGTAGGGAGTCTAATATCACTTGCTTTCGAGAATAATAGGAAGTTTAGTGTATTGTTGAATCAGCTGGAGCGCCTACTTCCTTCAACCCAAATCTCAGTCTCATCAGCTCGATCACTTAGTGTCTAAAACATCTTTTGGGTTTTTTTCTTGATTATTTGATGAGCCATATTTTTTTTCAGTTTGTTTGTGATTAGTTAAGTAGTTGTCAATTGGATAAAGTTGTGATTAGTTAAGTAGTTGTTGATTGGATGAATTTTTACTGAATGTTTGCGTCTAGATGCGTTGTCTCGATCTATCTTCTGTTACAGTTTTTGGGAAAATTTCCATGATGGGTCTGCCTAATTGACTTTTATATATGCTAAAAGTTAGTTCTCGGTGTTAGTGGATTATGAAAGGTGATGCCTTTGAGCCTCTTCACCTCCATTTGTGTGTTTGTAAGCGTCGGAATGCCCGACGTGTATATTTTGTAAATTTTTTTTAAAGTGGTGCTGTTATCCATCAGAGAAGTAATAATATTTGAGTAGGCTAATCTCTTCTTGACCAAGCCGTATCACCAATCTCAAGAAGAGTAGAGCAATCCCTAAATATTTACTCCTTACATACATATTAGAATCACTTTGTTTGTAAAAAAAAAATTTGTGAGGTGCATGCGTCCAGAAATTTATTTCTTTCTGTTAATTACTCTTATTAAAAAAACCTCTGATTAATAGAAACCAATTAAATAGACATTAGAAATTAAATACAGAAAGATATTGATCTTATTATCTTTCTAATGTATTACAAAATTGAAGAGAAAGAAGATGGGATCATAGGTCTCTAGAAGATGGGATCATAGGTCTCTAGACAATGTTCTGGAGCCCTCCTCCCTTTCAATATGAAAAATACAGAGGACCTTGTCGTTGTTTCAAACTCTTAAGTCTCTCTTCTTTTCAATCTCTCCGCCTTTTCTATCTTTTCTGTCGTTCTTTTATGAGGTACTATCATCCTCACAATAAGTTTTATATATAGGGCTTGTTGATACATAATTTTTTTTGTGCGTCTACAAATTCCCCCCCTTGGCTTACGTGCTCGGTTTTTTTAACCGAGTGTGCGAGCCTAAGTTTTTTTTGTTGTTGCTGTTGTGCTATGAATTTTTTTTAAGTTTTAAAGACTTAGGATTAGTTTATTTAATTCAAATATGAGGAGTCCTTATCTAATTAAAATTACTAAATTAGTAGGAGATAGAATCCAATTTAAAAGGGATATTAACAAATTTTAAGATAGAATCCCAACATAATTTGAAAAGAAAATCTAATCCTACCCCCTAGCTTACGTGCTCGGTTTTTTTTAACCGAGTGCATGAGCCTAAGTTTTTTTTTTGTTGCTGTTGTGCTATGAATTTTTTTTAAGTTTTAAAAGACTTGGGATTAGTTCATTTAATTCAAATATGAGGAGTCATTATCTAATTAAAATTACTAAATTAGTTGGAGATAGAATCCAATTTAAAAGGGATATTAACAAATTTGAAGATAGAATTTCAACAGAATTTGAAAAGAAAATCTAATCCTATCCTAGTTAAGCTTCACATAGCTATATATATGTGTGTGTGTATTTCTTTTAATTGATATTATGTTAGATTGTTTGACGAAGACTACATGTAGACCTCTTTCATTCTCTTTTTTTAAGACGAAAAAATTTTTCATTACTATTGATTACTGTTAACATATGTTCATCCTATTATTGTTTATGTATGTTCTTACTGTTCATCCAATCCCTGTTCATCCGTTTTTACCCGTCACTATTCATTTGAGCACTATTCATCCATTTTTACACCCGTTACTATTCATCCGAACATTGTTCATCATTTTTACCCATCACTATTCATTCGAATAGTGTTTATCCGTTCCTGCGTTACTTTTTTTTTTCAATTTTTTTCCACACATGCCTCTTTTTTTAAATCTCTTTCGTTCTTTACTCCTATTTACATAATCTATCTTGTATTTTTTTTGAATTTTCTGTTCATTTTTAAAGGTCCTCATGTTTATTTTTTTAACAATAAGACCCTTTGGCTTTTTTTATTCTGATATATTTATTTTATTTTATTTTATTTTGTAGGTTCTATTGTCGATCCACTACATAAATTATTGACTAGTTTCCTATTTTACTACCACGAGGTAATACAATTTTGTTATTTCTTATTGAATGAGACTTAACATTAATTAGTTGATATTCTGTATAGGTTTCTCAATTGTAACTCGTGGAATTACAATGAGTCCTTCTGTCAAGTTTTTTTGAGGCATGGGCCATGATGCAACGAATAAATTTTAGAAAGCCCTAAGGCCTTGCTCCTTAATGCAAAATAGATGAACATAGCCTTAATTCATAAAATAAGTTTAGACACCCTTAGGTTTTTTTTTTCAAAAGTTTATTCTCAAGATGCCATGGGGTTAAAGTATGGAGGCCAAATTCCAGAACGGAGGATCATTCACCTCGAAAGCTTCATGTTTTGAGAATAAATTTTTTTGAGGCGAGTCATGATGTAGAAAATAAATTTTACTTTTAGAAATCCCTAAGGCCTTGCTCCTTAATGCAAAACAGATGAACATAGCCTTAATTCATAAAAGTAAGTTCGGAAAACCTTAGGCTTCTCTCCTGTTTCAAAAGTTTATTCTTAAGGTGCCATGGGGTTCAAGTATGGAGTTCAACTCTAGAACGGAGGACCATGCACCTCGAAAGCTTCGTGCTTCGAGAATAAATTTTTTGAGGCATGGGCCATGATGCAGAAAATAAATTATAGAAATCCAGGCCTTGCTCCTTAATGCAAAATAGATGAACATAGTTTTAATTCATAAAATAAGTTTAGACACCCTTAGGCTTCTCTTCTCTGTTTCAAAAGTTTATTCTCAAGGTGTCATGGGGGTTCAAGTATGGAGGTCAAATTTCAGAACGGAGGACCATGCATCTCAAAAGCTTCATGCTTCGAGAATAAATTCTTTTTGAGATATGGGTCATGACGCAAATTTTACAACCTAATGCCTTGCTTCTTAATTCAAAATAGATGAACATAATTTTAATTCATAAAAATAAGTTCAGAAACCCTTAGGTTTCTCATCTGTTTCAAAAGTTTATTCTCAAGATGTTATGGGGTTAAGTATGGAGTTCAACTCCAGAACAGAGGACCATGCACCTCGAAAGTTTCATGCTTTGAGAATAAATTTTTTGAGGCATGAGCCATGATGCAAAAAATAAATTTTAGAAAACCCTAATGCCTTGTTCCTTAATGCAAAAGAGATGAACGTAGCCTTAATTTATAAAATAAGTTCATAAACCCTTACAATGAATCCTTCAATTTCCTCCTTTGGGAATCACTTTACTAAGTATTTTGTATTTAGGAGTTCTTTTCTTTTTGGGAAGAAGAGGTCGACCTGCCCCCGTTAATATAGGGTTGTTCCTCGTAGCTTTAACCCTTTCTTTGAAAGCCTGTCTTTTTTTTTTTATTTCTTGCTGACATAAGGTCTGCCTTGATTGGTATAGAGTTGTTCAGGTTTTGACATCGAATCTTCGTCATTTGTTGTAGGCAACAGGATTTCTGGTAAAGCTGAGTCTTACCTTGGTATTAAAACCGGTATTGCGCTACTAGATTTTGTATCCTCAACAAACAAACGCTTCTTTATGTGGGATGATGGAGATTGTTTTACTGAACATGTGAGGATAGGAAATGACGTTGGAGTTTTACTTTTCCTCTCTATTATAGTCGGTGGAGTTGAAGGGGACAATAATTCTTTCATATGTATTACATGATGTGGCACCTTTGAGGGAGTCATTTGTGATGATGATTCCTCCATAGGGCGATATGATGGTGGTACATAAGGTACTACAGAGGATGATAATGTTAAAATGTCTATGCACTTAGGCTAAACTTTTTTATCTACTTGACTAATAGACATCATATTGGCGGATTGTCCTCCTTTCTTAAAATTTTTAAGCAATGTAGGATCAATGCTTCCATCATCAATCATTTCTTAAACTTTATCTTTAAAGACAAAATATTCTTCTAAAGTGTGCCCTGGCATGTGATGATACTTACAATATCATCTATCGTCGTGCCTCTTATTATTTTCATTTACTTGGCGAGGTTCAGGCAATTGTACAAGCTTCATCTTGGTTAATCCCTTAAAGAAATCCTCAACACTTCTTTGGGAAAGGAGTACTCCTTTTCAAGTCTATCTTTTAGACTTCTTAGCTTTCCAGCACCATTAAACTTTAAATTCTTTGACTAGACATTAGCCTCATTTGGTCGTACTTTTGTATATTATGTTGTCACAGATGTCTCCATCACATGCTTATTCTTATCACGGGTGCGATCTCTCTTTCCTTTGTCTAGCCCATGTTCAAAAAATTTATGGTTCCCTTTGTCTGAGCGACAATTCAACTGATTGAGATAATTTTCTATATCAGTTGACTTAGATGCAAACTCTTCATAGGCCGTACCCCTTGAAGATGAACTGTTATTTCTGGTCGAAGATTGTTGTCGAAGATTGTTCATGCACATCCTGGTTCTGTGATTGGTTGAGGACAATGGAGACTCAAGTTTCTTCATCTGTTAATAAAATCAGTTGCCCTCTCATTATGGGCTTGCTCTGTCCGAGTTAATTCAGTGATGCCCATAATCCTTTGAGTATTATAGAAGCGTTGTAAGAAGGCTTTTTGCATCTGCTCCTAATTTCCTATTGATCCAGGCCGAAGCTTGCTATACGAAGTGAATGTAGGACCTGAAAGTGTTTGAACAAACTATCTTAATAGGAGAGCTTCATTATGAGCGATATCTTGGCATGCTGCCATAAAGTGAGCGATGTGCTTATGTGGCGAACCATTTCCATTGAATTAATTGAGGTTGTCGATAATTTGCAATGAAGGGAATCATGTCAATTTTAGCAAGATAAGGCTTTGTATAGTCTGGTCTCATTGCATACTGATTTTGCATTAATTGTGTCCTGACCCCTTTATTGATGAGTTTTTGTACTGTATCAAGTGAAACTGTAGTTGAGTGATGCTGAACATCTGAAGCATTATTTGTTGAAGTGGAAGGACTTGTAAAGGTTTGTGCCCTAAATTGAGGTTTGTGCCCTAAGTTGAGTAATTTCTTCTTTCTGTTGGATCCCTCTTTGAAGTTGTATTAATTTATCATCAAGGGACATTTCGTCAGTTATCAAAACTTGTTCTACGCCTAATATATTATGTTCATATTCTTTTTCTACACTATTAGTGGTATCATTAGAGTGAGATCAAGAATAAGAAGTGGATGATTCATTATTATTATTTTCAACTTCAAGAGATATAGACCGTAACCTAGACTGACTTCTTGTCACAGGATGATTCAGTACAATAGTACGCCTCCTTTAAAGTACATATCTGCATCATCAGTCACTAACAAGCATGACATTCATGACATGATTGGGAGAAGAATTATTCAAATCAGACACCGTGGTGATTTCACATAAGTGCTCACATAACCAACAAACTCGCCTTCGATCTTCAGAGGAAAGATCATGGCCTGCCCTATCTTGTAAAAGCAATCAATACTGGTTCATAGTGATGAGTTGGTTGTTGATAATACTGATGCTGATGGTGGGTGCTTTCATAATATTTATAAACATGAGTGTCTTGCCTTTCATTTCTTTGAAGCGTGACACGTTGCAAATGATGTCCGAAGAAGTATCGGCCTCTAGTCTTATAATGAGTTGGTTCCGCAGTATGATACCGAGGAGATTGTCTTCATTCCCAGTGATTTTCGTTTGACTCAGAAATATGGCTCTGAGAAGATAGGGTTGATTAATATTTAGATTCATAACTTATCGGTTTACCCGAATAGAATTGATAGTGCCAAGAACGTGGAACATCATTTTGACGAGACCTCACTCTAGGCCTGCCTAGGCGAACATGCGAGGGGTTTGTAGACAATTGCTTTGACGTCTTGGTCATTAACCTGAACTTGTTGCACTGGAACAGACACTACCCTACTTGGTGTTTTTAAAAAAACTTTCCTTCTTGATAGGGCTTTTTTGGTTGTTGAGGGTTGGGCAATTGAAGAGGAGAGAATTCTCTATCATAAGAATTTGTTCTAAATGCCTCCATATCTCGAGAGCATCCAATATGAGGGAACCCCTTTGAGCAACATAGTGCCTCATTTCAACTGAAGATGAATCTATGCTCTCTTCCATTACTCCCTTACCCTTTCTAACATGAAAAATGGATAGTTTCTCCTTATTGTTAAGGGTATCTTTAGGATCCTCACGGATAATAATATCGGAAGCACTCCTCATGTTTGCATTAAGCTTTTGAGTATTAGGAATATGAACTTGGACTGAGGACGATTTCCTCATCCTTTTCTTCATAGCCTTAGTCACTACAGGAGTAAAGCCATCATCTTCCACTTCAACATGCATTGGGTGAATAGGATATTCAGGTTGCGGGACAGCGCATGGCGTTGATCGCGGAATGTTCTCCGCTGTAGCCATCTCCACGGGAACCAGTACCCACAATGCACCAATTTGCACAGAAATGAATTTTTGAGTTGTGCCATTAACATTTGAGTTGTTCACATGATTTGTTATTTTACCTGCGAACAATAAATGCAGAAATAATGTTTTAGTGTTTTGTGCATAGAATTTTTTTTAGTGCTTTATGCACAAGATGTCATCTAATATTTACTTTCTAAAAGACGGAGGGGAAATCATGCTCCTACTGTGATCGCCAAAAAATTTGTAAACGTTGCAATGCCCGACGTGTATATTTTGTAAAAAAAATTCAAAGTGCTGTTAGTATCCATCGGAGGAGTAATAATATTTGAGTAGGCTAATCTCTTCTTGACCAAGCCGTATCACCAATCTCAAGAAGAGTAGAACAATTCCTAAATATTTACTCCTTAGATACATATTAGAATCACTTTGTTTGTAAAAAAAAATTATGAGGTGCATGCTTTCAGAAATTTATTTCTTTCTGTTAATTACTCTTATTTAAAGAAACCCCTGATTAATAGAAAGCAAAGAATTAAATAGACATTAGAAATTAAATGCAGAAAGATATTGATCTTATTATCTTTCTAATGTATTACAAAATTGAAGAGAAAGAAGATGAGATCTTGGGTCTCCAGACAATGTTCTGGAGCCCTCCTCCCTTTCAATATGAAAAATACAGAGGATCTTTTCGTTGTTTCAAACTCAAGTCTCTCTTTCTTTTCAATTTCTTCGCCTTTTCTCTATCTTTTTTGTCGTTCTTTTGTTATCCTCTTTTTTTATTTGACGAAAGAAATGTCTATTTATAGGGAAGCTCAGGGGAAGTTATTGCCAAGTGTTGAAAAATGATTGGGGGGAGTTATGATAACTTTCTTATCGAAACTTCCTTATCAAGATTGTTACGTTCGTTTATCATAACAAACATTTTCTTTGTTTTTCACTTTTCATGTATCTATCTGCTTATCTTATGTCTTTCTTAAAATAAATGTTATGTGAAGCCCATATACCTTCAAGCTAAATTTAGGTTTGTACGAGGACGAGTATCATTGAGTTAGATTTTTCATTGCTAAGGCTTATGATCACATAACACCACCAATGTATTGAAGTTGATATGCACCCTCTAGTTTGAGAATTTGATTGTGAAGGGATGAAGCATGCGTTTTTTTGTGTTAGATTAATAGAGGGTTCACATACTCTCAAGTTTACATGAGGTGTTGTCATCCTCAACTTGATTTTCATTTATATGAGATACTATCTCTCACATTGATTTTGATTTATATGAGGTACTATCTCTCACATTGGTTTTGATTTTTATGAGGTATTATGATCCTCACAATAAGTTTCATTTATAGGACTTGTTGATACATAATTTTTTTGTGTGTTTACAGTTCTTCTCTGTTGTTTGATGTTTACTTTTTTTGGACCAACTATTAATGTGATCACCTTCCTCACAATAAGTTTCATTTATAGGACTTGTTGATACATAATTTTTTTGTGCGTTTACAGTTCTCCTCTGTTGTTTGATGTTTACTTTTTTTGGACCAACTATTAATGTGATCACCTGTTACTGTTCCACTATGAACAGTATAGGTATTATCGCTTGCCCGTGAACAGTGCACCAATTTAGGGGTGTTAGTATTTTTTTTTCTTTTGGCTTTTTTAATGACAAGTTTTTGAAGAGATTGATTAAGAAGGATAGTTGAAAGGAGTTCATAATAACTAGGCTTTACACCTAAGGGCCTCACAACCAAGGGCTTCATACCCCAAAGTGGCAAATCACATGCTAAAGAACACCTTGTATGGTCAAGAGAGAATTCTCATAACTCAAGATTTTTTTATTCATAACAGTCTATGCCTTTTAGAGTATTTAACTTATTTATGGAGAAAATTAAATCTAGAAATCAAATCAAACCCCATCAAATCCTAATAAAAGGTAAATAAAGATAAAACCTCACACAAAATAAAACCTCCAAGATCCTAAAAATCACAAATCAAATTCTAAGAAAATCTTGCCTAAAAATGGAGATTACATTAAATGTTATTACAATAAAAAATATTCTAGTAAATCCTAAATACTATTACAAATCAAATCGTTGTGGATCACAGGATCTTCAAGATGAGTTGTAAAACCTGATATTAAGTTGGTTGTGGGGTTCTGAGATAATGAAGTCAACAACCAGATTAGCCTAAGCCCGGAGTCTGCATTGCATATCAATCTTACATTCTGCTTCTAGGCTTGACTAGATTTTAGGCTCTAGACTTAATTCGAGCTCATGGATCAATATTTGACTCAATTTCTAATTTGAGTTCAAGTTCTTACTCTCCTTTAGGTTCGAGTTTAGGCTTGAGCTCTAAGTCAATTTTCTTCTTTGGTTCCGCTTCTCGTTTGAGTTCAAGCTCGGGCATTGGATCAATTTTTTTTATCTTACTCTGTTTTTTCTTCTGACTCAAGCTCAAACTTCGGTTTTGGATTGAACTTAAGTTTTGATTGAAGGTCCACATCTAGCTGGATTTGAAACACTTGTGTTGGCTTTACTTCACGATTTGAAGAGAAACAATACATTCTATGTGAACGGTGAAATCATGTGGGGACCACACCCACAAATGTGAGCACAAGATCCAGCGGATCTTTTGTGAGGCCCAAGCTTTGAAAACCGCATCCAGGCTAAGCACGCCCCCTGCCTTTACACAGCAGTCCGCACCCCCTCTGCGTTTTCTCCAAAGAACATTGCACTTTGCCAGCCGTCCTTTGCTCCTGCTTTTCGTACTTGCTCGCTGCCAATGAAGAAAAGAAGAAGCCAACTTTGTTCCTTGCCTTGCACTTTTTCCTGCAGCCAAACCTCCTTGCACACACAAAACCCTAGAGAGGAATAGCTATTTATACCTTGGAATCTTGTGCTTAGCCTGGATGCGGTTTTCAAAGCTTGGGCCTCACAAAAGATCCGCTGGATCTTGTGCTCACATTTGTTGGTGTGGTCCCCACATGACTTCACCGTTCATAATTCTCCACCTCGACGAAGTTTTTTCAAAACTGAGCCGACACCAACCAAACAAATGTCTCATTTGTTACGTCCAGTACGAAGTGAAACGATTCACGACAACGGACTCAATCCACAACAAGTCGAGAACCCAAATGAGAATGCGAACACTCTCCAAATGTTGGTATCAACTCACCAAATCGATCTCACCCCATCAAAATCCAACCCATCAAATCGGCTGCATCATAAAGACTACCTACGTCCAGTATTGATTCGACTAGACTGCGACATTTGGGGCTTGGCCATTCCAGTATTGATTTCTCGCATAGATTGAAAGAGGGTGCGAAGATCTGCAGTTTAAAGTCCAGTGAACATGTTGATGTGAGCAAGAAGACCAATGTGAAATTTGGCACCTCTATTCACCGTGCTAAGGGTCGTTCTGGAGGAGTTCACGTGGATGTTTGGGGCCTCTATTCACAGCAGTCCGCACCCCCTCTGCGTTTTCTCCAAGTGACTTGGTACTATTAAATAAAAATATTCTTGTAGATCCTAAAATCTTTCGATCAACAATACCTGCATCAATTGTCTTCCTTAGTTATTGACTTGGTACTATTTCTAATTTTATGCTGTTAGGGTAATGCTGAAGATAGTAAGAAGTAACAATGCTGCATCTGGGTGAATATGGGTAGGCCTGCAAATGGACAGGTCATTGTCTAGATCTGGCTAACCTGAACCCGACCTTAAATCGATTAGCTACATTTTGATGATGGTTGTAAATTGAGCAGATTGGATTGAGGATCAATAATAATCTAAACCAAGAACTACATATTCAGACCCTAACCCTACAACTTTTCTAGGACATTACTTTAATATATAAAGCATGTATCACAATACTATTTGTAGCATGATGCGATTTAGCATTTTGTGAGCATGTTTTACCTGGTTATCCTAGTGTCATGTTAGATTTCAGCCTCTGATAAGTTATTTTTTAGTTCAGTTCAATAAGTTCACATGTTCCATTAACATTTCTTTATTCTGAAACCAAGTTTGTACTATTTATCACAGAAATAATGGAGGGGCATGGTAGAGGAAGTCGTGTTGCTAGCGTACTTCTGCAACGTTACAGGCTTGAGAGGAGACTGGGAATTGGTTCGTTTAGTAAGGTCAAGAGTGCTGTACATATATTGACAGGGCATAGGGTTGCCATCAAGATTCTCAATCGCCGCAAAATGGAAAAGTTGGAAATGGAAGAAAAAGGTATCTCATAAAATGATATATCTTCTTTTGTCATTACAAGCTTAGAATCATATTATATAATACAGAAATATGCAACGTATATTCTTTGGTAATTTGATTAGTCTGGTTGCAATTCTTATTCCCAGGAAAAGTTTTTGTGTCTCCTGGTATGTTATCAACTCATTGGGAATAGAAGTTTGAGTTCTTTAGGTTATTTAAACTCTCTAATAAACAATACTTTCGAGATAAATGAAACTACCTAACATTATTAAAGTATCAACATTAGCGAATGGATTTAGTTAAATGAGGAATCTACTCGAGCAAATCAGGAGACTAGCAGTTATGTGGTGGAATCCTTTCTGTTTACAATATATTTTGACAGAGGATCAAATCAGGAGCCTAGCCTACAGAACGCCATGCTATTCTGTACTGATAAGTAGGATGCTCATATGGACTATCCACTCCAATGATAATTTGATGCAGATCCAATTAATATGGTCTTCGACAACTCGCGGAGGAGCTCCTCTTGTGAAACAAGCTAATATGCATTGCAGTTGTAGAACACAAATGGGGACAATAAATCATAACTGGTTCAGGCAGGTAGATCATGAGGTACTAATAAGGGTGACTGAGTTGTTTGTGAGTATTTATTGTCTTAGAACCTGCAACCTGTATCATGAAGCATATGAATTTCTCTTAGAAAAATTTGGTTCAAAGAAAAATTTGGTTCAAGGTCTATTTGGCTTGTGTGTGCTTCCAAAGGAAGAACAATTCCTTCGCGGAAGTCTTCTATCATGGCCACTTTCTCAAATAGAACCTGACTATTCTTTGCTGGAATAAATCTCTTCGTCAATATGACAGGAACCTTTAGGATTTTGTCTAGGTGGAGCTTGGCTTTGCATTTACCATTTGTATGTCTGATTGCTTGTATTTAGAAATTTTATTAGATCTCTGAATTACTTGTCCTGTGTTACCGATACCGTTATGCGTTTCTTGAAATCTGTCTTCGGTTGCACTTTTTAGCGCTTCATTTTTTGAGTAATGGATAGTCCTGAGTCTAAGAATAATTGCCTCTTTCATTTTTCATAGGTTTATGATTTTTATTTCCAAAGAAAAACTCTGTATAGTTGATGAGTGTTGACATGCTCTCCTATTTTAATTGCAGTTTGCAGCGAAAAACTTTGTTCTGTGTTAACTATGCTGTTTTGGTGCTTCTTAAGATCTGTCTTCAGTTGCAATTTTTTACGCTACAATTTTTGAGTAATGAATAGTACTGAGTGTAAGAATAAGTGCCTCTTACAGTTCTCTTAGGTATATGATTTTTCTTTCCAAAGAAAAACTTCGTATTATTGATGATTATTCACAAGCTCTCCCATTTTAATTGCAGTTTGTAGAGAGATCAAAATACTGAAACTTTTCATGCATCCTCATATTATTCGGCTTTATGAGGTTATAGAAACACATTCAGATATCTATCTTGTAATGGAGTATATCAATTCCGGGGAATTATTTGACTATATCGTGGAGAAGGGTAGATTATCTGATGATGAGGCTCGGCGCTTCTTTCAACAGGTAAGCTGACATTTTTCTTCTTATTGTTATGAATTGCAAATCTTGGTACCTTTCCATGTCTCAATTATCATGAAAAAAGGAACTCGTGGTTGAATAAGATAAATTCATACTTCCCTTCGTTGATGTTTCAATTGGTTCCTAGTTGCTTTTATATTTAGGCACTTGCATTATTATATACTTGAGCGTTTACTTTGCCTAGAATTATACTTACGAACATTTATTTTTCTTATCATTTGTGCTATTATACAATTCTTACATTAATCTCTTCATTTCACAGTAGAATAACTGGTTCATGGCAGGTAGCACATACACAATGCAAAATCCTATTTTTATTGAAAGTATAAATGGTTATTATTATTATTATTATTTTCAAATAAAGGTGTTCAGTTTTTACATTTTCCACCTTCTTTTACCTATTTAAAATCTTTTGTTTTCTGTTGGAAACAGATTATATCTGGAGTCGAGTATTGCCACAGGAACCAGGTGGTTCATCGGGATCTAAAGCCGGAGAATTTATTGCTAGATTCAAACTTTAACATCAAAATTGCAGACTTTGGTCTAAGTAATGTCATCAGGGACGGTCATTTTCTTAAGACTAGTTGTGGAAGCCCAAACTATGCTGCACCAGAGGTATGCATTTTTTTACTACACACAAGTTTTGTTGCATATTCCATTTGTTTCTTAGGTGACAAAATTATTCAAGTGTGGTGAGGGTTAAGGGTAAGGGCTTTATACTCTCTCACTTGCTTCTGTAGATTGTGTGCCCTCATGTGGGCCAAAACTTTGGTTATATTACACAACAATAGTTTTTCTAAATCTGCTTTAAATGTGAATGCATACCCAGTGCATTTGAACCCAATACACCAAAAGTCCGAAGTTGTGATGAAGACTGGGGGTGATAATTTTATACTCTTAACAAGTTATTTGTCGTACAGGTAATATCCGGTAAACTTTATGCTGGTCCGGAGGTTGATGTCTGGAGCTGTGGTGTTATCCTCTATGCTCTTCTTTGTGGCAATCTTCCTTTTGATGATGCAAGCATTCCTAATTTATTTAAGAAAATAAAGGTATGCAACTTAGAGATACACAATTAGCATTCTGAACCTTTTCACTGTTGAGAACGGCTCATCATCCAAATAGGGGGAAAAAATCATGCCATCCTGCATTTTTTTTTGTTAGAGTGGGATGTATACGCTTCCCAGTCATTTGTCTCCGGGAGCAAGGGATCTGATTTCAAGAATGCTCGTAGTTGATCCTATGAAGCGAGCGACCATTCCTGAGATACGTCAGCATCCGTGGTTCCAGGTTCAGCTTCCTCGCTATTTGGCCTTGCCTCTGCCGGACACAACGCAGGGAGTGAAAAAGGCATGTACCTTAACAAGTATAATGATAACTTTTTTACTTAGTGCATTTTGTTAACATATTCAGATATGCTGATAATTGTTTGTGTTGTCGACCCCAAAAACATACCTCTTAATTGAGCAGAAACTTAATGTGGATTAAGATTTGTGTTTAAAGATCTGAATGTTAAGTTGGGACATGATAATTTTTATTCGCTTTTTCTTTCTCGTGTACTTTCGCCCTTTGCTTCTGAAGGTAAATATAGATAATTGTATGTGCTGTATGTGGTGACCCTTGCGATCTTCGGGTCTCATTTGTTTTGTTTATTTTGTGAATTAGCATTGTTTATCCTTTGGTATTTTTGTCTCACCTACTATTTGACCCTGCTTTTTTTCACTACTATTCTTTTTGAGTAGATTAATGAGGAAATTCTTCTAGAGGTGGTTAGACTTGGTTTTGAGCGGAACCAGTTGGTTGGATCCCTTATCAATAGAATCCAAGATGAGGTATCCCATAAAAGTACTTCTGTTTAGTAATTTTGTTTTTGTTATTTTTCCTTATTTGCTTCCTTTATCCATTTTTTACTAAATATACGAGAATTTAAACAGGCAACTGTTTCTTATTACTTGCTTCTGGGCTATAGACTCCACACTTCTAATGGGTATGCCGGACTTGAGTTTCAGGAAGCTATGGTGCAATCTCAATCTTTTGCTTTGTTTTCTCATTGATTATAGTCATTTAGTGCCAAGAAATATTACTTCCTATCATTCTAATCTTTAAATGTTTCTCTCTAGGATGTTAGTTTCTCTAATACACAGCCGTTTGCTACTGCAACTTCAGCATTTTCACATTCTGTACCGAGAGCTGTTGATGATCAGGGTACTAGTTGCAGGCCAAATTTCCCTAATGGAAGTAAATGGACTCTTGGCCTTCAGGTAATAGTAGTCTTTTGCTTCTATCAAGCTCATATTTATCTGCCCTTGGTGTATATTCTAAGACATTGAAGGGCCATTGATTTGGCAGGCAAATGCTCGTCCTTGTGATATAATGAAAGAGGTCGTTGGGGCACTTCATGTATTGAGTGTGTGCTGGAAAAACATTGGAAATTACAACATGAGATGCAAATGGAAACCTGGTTTACAGAGCAATTCTGAAAGATGTGCTAGTAACCCTCTGTATTTTGATCATACATTAAACAATGACTTTGTCATTGTCGAGAAAAATGATGTTCCTGCAGATCAATTTAATACAGTCAAATTTGAGATTCAGGTATCCCTCTCTACGCACACCCACACCCACACACATGCACACACTTACAGGGTAAGGTTATAACACACAGGGTGTCCTAACTTAATCTGTTATAGTGATGTATACATTCTAAACTTCATGAAGATAAATGGGGGAAAAAAATCACGTAGATTTAATATTTCTAGCATGTGCATCTCATGATCTAAAGATGAGCAGTCTGTAACTAACGAGTTGGGTTTTTTGGAGTTGCTTGAATTACATAATATAAAATTGCAAACTGTTAAATTTTCATTCACTTGGGTTTTATGATCCGTGAATAACAATGGATATTTTGGATTAACAATATTGATGGACAAATGTGTACTTTGATTGGTGTGTAACTAAGTTACATGATGTATTGTTACCCAACCTACATGCACCTATGTTTACCGAGCACGGGTCAAATTTGAGAAATCTCTGACATCATGGCTACAGATATTATGCTAAGCCTACAAACATGCTTTGGTGCTTGTCAGATAATTATCAATCCGCATGATTGTCACTGGAATTAGTATCATAAATAGATGTTTCTCTTTGTTTTTCTGCGATGTGATTCATATCAATGTGCAACCAATGTTTTAAAGTGATGCCTATCAATATGCAACCAATGTTTTAAAGTGATGTCTTCTTAATGTTTTCGTCACAGCTTTATAAGAACTTCGATGAAAAGTATCTCCTCGACGTTCAGAGGGTTGAAGGATCACAGTTTCTCTTCCTCAGCTTATGTTCTTCACTTCTTCATCAGCTTAGAGTCCACTGATGGGTTTTCCATGAACTACATATATGTATTAATTCAGAGGTTATTGTTGTGAAAAGAGCCTCAAGTTTGCTGTAAATATGCGATCTATTATATAATGACTGCTCTGAGAACTTAAAACATAGATATGGATTGGGAGAGATGGATTCATAGCCGAAGACATTTGTTTTCTCTCTCTCCCAATTTTAATTTAGCAAAGTTGCTTGTTTTTGCTGGTTTGCTTTGTATGTAATTGACCTTCTCATAAGGGATGATAATAGTCCGATCTGAGGGTCACACAAATTAATTAATCATGTAAATTCAAAAACTTTTGTTTATTTAGACCTGATTTTTTGTTGCATTGAAAAAAGTTGTTTTCTTGGTTTATGAAGTTTCTTGCAACTTCTTTAATTGAAGGTGCATCTTGTTTAAATAATTTGTTTATTATATGCTCGTTCCTCATTTGTCACTTTTTACACTTTTACACACTCCTTTCAAAAAAATTCAAGGAGATCATTTACATTTTTTTTTTCTGCTCTCCATGTTACCTGATAATTATGCATTACCTGAATCCTTGCTAATTTAAGATATTGAGATAATTTTACATTACATTGTCAAGTTTTAAATCACAAAGACAACGATCGGTCAGTATTTGTCTATTATGTTTTTTATTATTAGTTTATCGGTTTTATTTAGTGTTGTAAATCTTCTTTTTTAACTAATTCTACCATGAATTCATAGAGGAAGGGACAGAATCATAAGCTAATTCATTCAAATTTTTTCTGACCGACTACATTTTATAAGAGACTGTAGAGAAATTTGGAAAATTCAGGTTTTTGCAGATTCTGTGTCATAAGTCGACTCATGCACAGGCATAAGTCGACTTATGGTAAGTCGACTTATACAGACTGTTAAGTCGACTTACGTTCTGCTCTGGATTGTTGGTTTTTTGCTCTGCCAAGTCGACTTATCAGGTCTGATAAGTCGACTTACGTTCTGTTCTCCAGTTGTTGTTTTTCGCTCTGCCAAGTCGACTTATGCAGACTGTTAAGTCGACTTATGACGGGTTTTTTGGAAAGTTAGAGTTCCTATTTGCAGTCTGTTTGGGTTTCTGTTTTGGTATAAATACCAATACGATTTGAGGGTTTTGTAGGAGAAAATCTGGGGTTTTGGAGCACAGAAAAGAGAGATCTTTCTGAGCTATTTGTTAGGGTTATTGGTTGAGAGATTGAGAGATTTGTTGGTGAGATTAGTTGGTTCGATTGAGCGATTTGTAATCTCAATTTGTACTCTCCTTCTCTATTAGTGAAAACCCACCCCCCCTTCTTGCCCCGTGGACGTAGGCAATTGCCGAACCACGTAAAACTTTGGTGTTTGTGTTTTGTTTGGTCTTTCTCTCGGCGTTTGTTGGTTTGGTTTCTCAAAGCATCATAGTTGGTTGTTTGTTTGGCTTCCGCGCCGTGCACAACAAGTGGTATCAGAGCTCGGGCTACGCTTGGGCTATTTGGAGGAGTAGATCGCTTTGGAAGTTCATCTAGGGCTTCGTTTGGTGATAAAGGTGGGATCTTTTTGGTAAAAATCTCGTCTTTTTCAGTTTGGATCTATTTCTCGTTTGTTTCCGCATTGGTTTGGTGGTGCCTTGAGGATTATGGCCGAGAAAGAAGGAGTTGTGGGCAGTACTTCCGGCGTGAAGACCGTCCAAAGCTTGAATATCCACTCAATGAAGATTGATGTGGAAAAGTTCAATGGCACAAACAATTTTGGACTTTGGCGATGCGAAGTCATGGATGCGCTCAACGCGCAAAATTTGGAAGATACGTTGGAGTTGGACGGGAAACCGGACAACATTGATGAGAAGGTTTGGAAAAAGATGAATCGAACGGCGTGTGGTGTGATTAGGTCTTGTCTCACTCAAGATCTAAAGTATGATGTGATCAATGAGACTTCTGCAAAGAAGATTTGGGAGATCCTTGAGAGCAAGTATTTGACCAAGAGTGTGGAGAATCGCTTGCATTTGAAGAGGAGGCTTTACCGCTTCCAGTTGAAGAAAGGAACCTCCATTGGTGATCACATGAACCACTACACGAAGCTTCTTGCGGATTTGACGAATGTAGATGTGGTGATTGAAGATGAGGACAAGGTGTTGTTGTTGTTGAGTTCCTTGCCCGACGAGGAATATGAGACATTCGTTCTTACTCTTATTAATGGGAAGACATCTCTTTCGTATAGTGAGGTCACCGCTGCCCTTGTGAATTATCAGCTTCGAAAGAAGAATAAGGAGACTTCGATTGAGCCGGTAGCGGGGGCGTTGGTCGCAAGAGCAAAGAGTCCAAACCGTAGTGGGAGGTCGCAGTCTAGAGGGGCACATCTTGGAGTTCGTAAGAATCAGTGTGCCTTTTGCAAAGAAGATGGACATTGGAAAGCCGATTGCCCAAAGTTAGTTGATCGAGCCGGGAAGAATAAGGGAAAAGCTATTCAAGCTTCAGAGGCGAATGTTGTCAAGGCTAGTGGCAACGATTCAGATTCGGATTCTTCGGGCTACTCGTTATCTGCACTGCCGTCAGTTTGTGTTGCCTACTCTACAGAGTGGATATTGGATTCGGGTGCTACATACCACATTTGCCCTAGGAGGGATTGGTTCTCCAGCTTTCAGGAGTTGGAAAGAGGGGATTTCGTGCTCATGGGGAATGATCACAAATGCTCTATTGGTGGTATCGGTACTGTTCGGATCAGGATGAGTGACGGTTATTCGGGAGTTGGTTGGAGTGAGGTTCGTTCCTCAGTTGAAGAAGAACATCATTTCACTTGGAGCTTTGGAGGCAGCAGGCTATAGGGTGACCTTGGCGGATGCACGCTTGAAGGTTACGTTTGGGTCCATGATTGTGATGAAGGGCGTCAGAAGGAGAAATTTGTATTATTTGCACGGAAGCACGGTGATTGATAGGGAAATGACGACTTTATCAGATTCGGCTAGACTGTGGCATTGTTTGGTGCTGGGGTATATGATTGGTAATACCGTGCATTGGTTGTTGAGGAGTGCTATGACCTGCAGATTGAAGTCCTGTGAGCACATTAGGATGAGCGAGACCGTGGTGGAGTTTGGCACTTCTATCCATCGAGCGAGGGGTCTTTTTGGAGGTGTTCAGTCAGGCATTTGGGGGCCTTCCAAGGAGGCATCATTGGGAGGTAATCGTATCTTGGTTTCCACAGTTGGTGATTGTTCTAGGCATTATTGGGTCGCGACCAGTTCCCGTTGGTGTAAAGTCCTAGAAGTCAACAACAGTTGGAAGAAGTGTATTGGCAGAAAGGTAACTCATTGTTTCAGCTTTGGTAGGGGTCCTTTCTTGTATTTGTGCCGAGCTCACGGCAGTAGGAGACACTTCATTGGTGTGGAGACTTTGGGGCGACGAGATGAGATGACAGTTTCGATGGGTCGTTCCTTTCTGGAGGAGGATCGGCGTTTGATGTCGAGCATTGGCATTGGTGTGCGGGCTTCGACATATTTGGGTCATCTTATGTATAGGTCGCCGACTGCTGCATTAGGAGTTATTGGATCTGGGGGAGCTGCTTCAGATTTTGGGTTGCGTCGGATATTTGGATACCCAGCATTTGGTCACATCGTGGATGTGAGATTGGATCCGATTGCGCGTTTGGGGTTCGGAGGCTCAGTTGATTATCGTTTGGGAGCTTCTGATTTTGTTCTGAGCAGGTATGTCACTTTTGACTCTCGGCAGGTGGAGAGTGTTGATCAGGTCATTTGGATATCGCAGCAGGTGGAGAGTGATACTCCACATACTCCAGGTCATTCTGTATTATTTGGGACTTCAGCTGAGGTGACACAGCGTGAAGATCATTTGGTTTTGGATGCAGATGACGTGTTGATTGATTTGAGTGCAGCTGATAGGCGCAGTTTGGACATGGCCATTGGTTCACCTCAAATGGAGGTGTTTGATTTGTATCAGTTTGGGGCCGCTATCAGTTGCAGATCCGTCGGCGATACTGGGGAAGAGTTGCAGACTTTTCTATTTGTTTGAGGGCCTTTGGAGGCCGTTGGATGAACTACGTGAAGGCTTGATTCCTTGGGCAAGAGGATACGTAGGCAGTCAGTTTTGATGCAGCCGATTTGGTGAGCGACATCGACATTTGGAGTTAGTGTTCGCACTCCCGTTTGAGTCTCATTATGTGAGGCATTTGTTTGGTTGGTGTCGGCTCAGTTTTGGGAAAACTTCGCCGAGGTGGAGAATTGTGGAGAAATTTAGAAAATTCAGGTTTTTGCAGATTCTGTGTCATAAGTCGACTCATACACAGGCATAAGTCGACTTATGGTAAGTCGACTTATACAGACTGTTAAGTCGACTTACGTTCTGCTCTGGATTGTTGGTTTTTTGCTCTGCCAAGTCGACTTATCAGGTCTGATAAGTCGACTTACGTTCTGTTCTCCAGTTGTTGTTTTTCGCTCTGCCAAGTCGACTTATGCAGACTGTTAAGTCGACTTATGACGGGTTTTTTGGAAAGTTAGAGTTCCTATTTGCAGTCTGTTTGGGTTTCTGTTTTGGTATAAATACCAATACGATTTGAGGGTTTTGTAGGAGAAAATCTGGGGTTTTGGAGCACAGAAAAGAGAGATCTTTCTGAGCTATTTGTTAGGGTTATTGGTTGAGAGATTGAGAGATTTGTTGGTGAGATTAGTTGGTTCGATTGAGCGATTTGTAATCTCAATTTGTACTCTCCTTCTCTATTAGTGAAAACCCACCCCCCCTTCTTGCCCCGTGGACGTAGGCAATTGCCGAACCACGTAAAACTTTGGTGTTTGTGTTTTGTTAATATGACATTTCGTTGATCACTAACCGCATCTGAAAACAAAAACAACAAAAAACTGTTACACCGATTCCAGACAAAACTAAACTTTCAATCTCAAAACAAGAAAAAGAAACCCTACACACCATCCACCTCAAACTAAAATCAAAACCGACCAAAAACTTACAAAAATCACGCTACATTAACTGCAAACACAGTCCTAACCAAATGTGCACCATCAGACCAATTCACTGATCCAAATCCGTACCCTTTGTTTGCATTTCTCACATCAAACTTCACCTTGTAACTAGCCTTCACTCCTCTCTTAGCAAACACCAACTTATTAGGCAACACTGAAACCAAAAACCCTGCAGGCGCATCCACTGTTGCAGTGTACGTCGAATTCGATGGTCCAACATTGATCACGGTCCTCGATACTGTCGTCTGAGCACCCCGATTTCCACCAAGGCGTGCGACGGAGATTGAAGGGTAGTTGATGTTTGAGATGAGATTGGCTGATGCTTTACCTGAACAGCTGAAATTGGTCCCTAACAGTTTCCTGATAACTTGATCCTTGTACCCATAGTAGCACAGAAACTGTAAGTAGTCTTGTGTCGTCGTTTCGAATACCAGGCCTGGGCTTAGGGCCCTTAATGGGCTCATTTCTCCTGAGCCCATGTCATGGTAGTTAGCATTGCCTCCCGAATTAGTTGTTATAGGCTTGCCGAGGTTGTTTGTTGCAGTTGCTGCAAAATGTGACAGGTTTAAGTTTCTGGAAGCCTAAAGTTTGATGAAAATATGTGAGATTGATAAGCATTTGCCTGTCGTCATGAGGGCTGATCTGATCATTGAAGGACTCCATCTTGGATGAGCTGATCGAATGAATGCAGCAGCACCAGCGACATGAGGGCAGGCCATCGAAGTCCCTGACTTTATTGCAAAGTTGGAAATCTTTTTCCCTGCAGGTAAGTCTGTTCCAGGATCAGCAACTGGCATTGCAGCTGCTAGGATTCCTACTCCTGGGGCCATGATATCCGGCTGTTTTAACACCGGAGTGTCACAAAAGTAATGTTAGATTACGTGCAGTACACTTGGGAGATACGATAAGAAATTAGTGCTGTTATAGAAAGTTACGATGTTGTTCCAATTGAGGATAAAATGAGAGAGAATCAACTAAAATGATGTGATCATATATAATTTGGAGAAATGATAAGATTATAATTCATGAAATAAGGAGAACTGGAGGAACGCAGAAGAGAACTTGATGTGACAGAAATTAACTTAATGGTGCCCTCAATGAAATTAAACATAATAATATGGTTTATCTAGCTAACCCCAAAATTTTGGGATAAAATGGTTCGTTATTGTCGCTAGCGATATCATTCATTCAATCTGGATGCACTAAGGTATCATGGAACTTTGTACCTTGAGAATGCCTTCGGTAAGTCCTCCAGGACCTCGGGCAGAGAAATAGGCAACTACAGGTGCAGGTTTGTACTCCTTCAGGTCCTCAGTCGCAAGAATAATAGCCGTTGGTTTGCTGGTAATTTTTATAGAACTTAATAAAGTTTCTCGAATTAAATAATCGATTAATATATCACTGCTTAACTTACCTTGTTGAATTCAGGTAGTCAAGAATTTGAGCTCCAGCACTGTTTCCAACTTCAGAGAAGGGGAAGCTACCAGAATCAAACGGAACTCCTCTTTCAGACTCGTCAACAAGAATTAGACCTTTGGCTTGTGAGCCTTCAGCTACCATTTTCTTTATTCTCCTTGATACACTTGGATCAGTATCAACACAAACTACTATTTTCCCAGTAGTTTTTTCGAGGTCCAGTGATCCAGGATAACAGTTACTGTGGATAAATATATATGAGATTTTTTTAAGTGTCAACTTAAAATATAAATTATGACAATTGTAAAGTTTTGATATACCTTGCTTCTGATACTGTGAATAGATTTGTATCAGATTTTTTTTTGAAATATCAACTTAAAAATATAAATTATGACACGTATAAAGTTCTGATGTACGTACCTTGCTTCTGAAACTGGGGTCGATGCTGCTGCCCCATCTCGACCAAATATTAGAGGGTAAAATTGTGAATGAGTGAGATTTGAGAAATTTATCGCAACCCCCTGAGAAGTGAGATGTATAGTAAGCTAACAGGCATAATCACATAACCCAAGTGCTTGTGATTTTTTACCTAACAGGCGTACTTATTGATTCCCTAATGAAATCTAAAGCTTGGATATTTTATTCAGATTTTTTTCTAATGGAACTGAAACTTATTTGCTCTTTGTTAGCAATGAACAGATGTTCAATTAGTACTTGCTTTTGATGATTTCTACATATGAAATCAGTAAAAGGTATTTCTAGTGGTAGTTCTTCAAATGAATCTAAAATTTTTTCATACAGTCAATCAGATTAGTTACAAAATACTTATTGATTATTGCCAATAAAGCTTGAATATAGTGTTCAGATACTCATTCTTCAATTTTTGTTGGTTAGCAATTAATAGATGTTCATCTAGTACTTGATTTTACTGATCTTGACATATTACTGTATCCACATTTTAGTAGTTTCTCCTACAAATTCTTTATATTTAGTAGATTTTTTATCATGTCAGAAATAGCATAATCAATAAAATTTCATGTATTTTTCTTTATTACCTTCAAAATTTTTCCATTTCCCAAGACAATGCTCGACTGGAAAGTTCGATCAATGCTCGAAGCACCAACAGTCAATATCCAAGGAGCTGCGTTAACAACTGTATAAGGATCTGGACCATCATTACCCCCTGAACAAATCACCAACACCCCCCTCTCATTAGCATGAAATGCACCAATTGCAATGGGATCACTTAGGAAATCAGACTGAAATATAGAGCTCATCCCTATCGATATCGATATAATATCAACACCATCATTTACAGCATCATCGATAGCCTTTAGTACTGCTGAGCTCGAACATCCTCCCATTGAGCAGGCTTTGTACATTGCGAGCCTACTTGAGGGCGAACCTCCTTTGGCCATTCCTTGAGCTAGGCCATAGTAGCTAGCGTTTGCGACTATGGAGCCGGCGGCGGTGGATGATGTGTGGGTCCCGTGGCCTACTGAGTCCCTCGGTGATCCTAGGGAAGAAGTATGCACTGAATCTGCCAGGTTTTTGTAGTATCTTGCACCAATTAGCTTCCTGTCATAGATATGAACTTATTGAAGTTGAATGAATACAAAGTAGGGTTAGTTGTAGATAAACCCCCTGAGTGAATTTTTTTTAATTACTTGTTTACCCTCAGAGAAAGAGGAATCTATTCTTTGACAAGTAGACCTTGTGAGGGTAACAGAGCCAACAATATTTCACTCGTGGGGTCTATCTGCAATTGGGTGACAGAAAGAGTTCTATCCGCAATGAACTCTATGAAGTATTATTCTGGAAAGGAAATATGAGAATGAATGAGCTCCATGGAAAGTATGTCCCATTCTTGTGTAGAGTTTCTGTCAGCTCATCTAACATTATGGTTAAATGTTTGCTGAAGTATTATTGAAAAAATAGCTACATTTTTGTGTCATTGCTTCACTTTGATAATGTGCAGGAATCCTATACATTGTGGAAATCAAAAAAATCAATGAAACAGTGTTGGTTGCGGACCCTGTAAGTGGAAATTATGTACTAATGAAATACAATTCCACATTTTCTTTTCTTTTCAATGTTGAATATGAAAAACAAGATAACTATATAAACTTATGTGACAGATTTAGTAATTTAATTTTACACTTTAATCAAAATGAAAACTGTAGTTTTTAATAGGTGGTACTTTCACAAGGGACTAAATGTATGTGTCAGTGGTTCATTAATAAAATTTACCTATTACAATCAGACTTTTTAAAATCAGAACCTTCCATACATATTCCTTTCCATCTTGATGGGATTGCACTCATCCCAGTATCATCGAAACTCTTTGATTCTGGCCAAATCCCTAGAAACAAGAAAATTAAATACAAGATTAATATAAACAATTCAGAGTTTTATTATTATTATTATTATTATTATTATTTTGGATAAACAATTGAGATTAGATATATGTAATATTGCTATAAATAATTACCTGTATCGATAATTCCAATTATAACATCATTTGAAGCTTTTCGGTGTGTTCTCCCTGAACCAAGGCCTGATTCAGCTTCCAAAAAATCCCAAGACCGGGTTGTATGAAGTTGAAGAATATTATCGGGAAATACCCTTACAACTCCATCGTGGCCTATTTAATTATGTGCAAAATTGTTCATAAAGATATAGGAAATGCGTAAATAAAACTTAAATTATAATTAATGGGTATTTACCAGATAATGTATTTGCTTCTTTCTCAGTGAGCATTGCTGAAAACCCCTTGAATGCATGACTATAGCTATGTATTATGGATACTCTTCCTTTCTCCTCACTGTGAAACAATCATAATGGTAAGAAATTAAGCTTTATTCACCTGAAAATCAATATGATAATGTTTAGATAGAAATAAATACCTTGGAATGATAGAGGACAGCATTTGCAAATGAGCTTCATCTGTTGATTTTGAATTTCCATCTAGTTCATTACTAGTACTTCCCATGTAGATGATATAAGACTGATCAATACACAAAAAATGATCAAAAGGTTTCATGTTGGTTAATGAATTTAGTCATGGAACTTCTAAAAAAATAATCGTAATTAGTACCTCTGGTATATTGTTTGAAGTTGCATAGATAAAATATGAGGACAGAATGAAGAACTGCAAAATTTGAGCCATGAGTAGAGTTGAAGTTGGAAAGCACTGAATGATTTGGTCTTTAATGGCTCAATATGTAGGCATATTTGCTGGCAAACTTTTTTTGCACCAAGAGAATTTGGTTCATGTGTAGTTGTAGAACTTTTTATTTGCTACATCTTTTATTTATTTATCGCACTAGATATATACATATTTTATGAGACCATTTCTTTTTCTTTTCTAGTATGATTCTCATTCTTTCCTTTATATTATGTGCATGATAATCTTTAGTTAGTGTGAGAGAATCAAATGATCAAGTTCCACTTAATTTTCTACATAGAGTAAGTGACAGTGTTAGCACTCACGAAACTAAGACCATAAAAGTGCTGCCTTTAGCTTTTGGATTACAACACTTCAGCGAAGCGAACCTTCTACATGTTCTATATAAAATTGAGTATGTAATTGCACTCTAGTACCTTAAGTATATAATTTCCTCAAAAGAAAAAAAATTTGCACTCTAGTACCCTAACTGTACAAACTGCTCATGATCAAAGAATCGAAATTAAGATATATATATACAACAATTTACGTGAATAATTAATTAAGGCTGGCCAAACTATTCATAATCAAATGTCTAAAATCAAACTATATCCTTCTGTAATTCTTGCAGCTCGCTGCCTTAAGTTGAATTATTGAATTATGAAAATTTGGTCAACCTTTTTCGGTCTAAGAACATTCTTCAGAGACTTGGTTGACAAGTAGTTCTCTTATGCATGTGCATCTATCATCTTCTTTATCTCTTTCTCCTTATGCATCCTTTGAAATCTTTCGGTTTTCTAAGAAGCTAACTTTGAATAGAGCCAATCTCTACTCAAAGTTAAGAAGGTAATCAACAAGACTCATCAAATGGAGACATATGATCATAAAAAGGGGAAGATGCTACATATGCATAAATTTTCTTGGCTTCTCTAATGCATTTAGTCCCATCATCAGTTTCTAGTACTCCCTTAATTTTCTTCTCACTGACGTCTCCAGTCCTTTTGTCTGTTGCAAGTTTACCTAGATTTTTTTCCTTCCATGTACTCATCGATGCACCAATGATTAGGATTAAGACTTAATGGGTGTGAGGTCCCAAAGAAAACATGCTGAGTTAAAGGGACAAATTATGAAAATAAGTTTTCGTCCCACCTCGAAAAAAAAGATGGAAAAATGAACGCTAATATGTGATATGATTAAGACTTAATGGATTAACCTTTTGGATCAAAGAGGTCTTAATTAGCGTCACAAGCTCATAGCACTTGTTCCTTATAAAGCATGTTCATCGCTACACTTTTCCTTTACATTGTATATGCTTCTAATAATCAAAGTACCATCTTACCACTATTATTGTTTAGTGATATACGACATTAATTCCAATCAATTATCAGGAAAGATCATCTTTTGATATCTCCAATAGAGAGGGTGGATCGAGGCTAACTAATGAATTTTAGTCGAACAAAGTAATACCTTATCATGTAACTTTGGATCACAATATTGATTTTGCTTTAGCTGTACAATTGGAGAGTTTGATGTTAACATATGAATCTAAAGTGACAATAGCTTGATTGAGGTCTAGAATTTACTTTATTTGAGATCCAAAACTACGTACTAAGGGCAATGACAAAGATGCAAGAATTAGTAGCTTTTCTTCATTGCTTGTAACTTTTTAGTGACAAATCAAAGTCTAAAAGATATGTATATATATGCCTTTGCGTGGGTGTCAAGGTAATGATGGCACCTTACAAAGTTCACTTTTGTTACTGTCGCATGTGAAACTTAGCGGACATTTAGATGCAAGGTATCAAGAACATCATTAACTAGTTTAAAATTCTAATCCTTTACCTTTTTCAAATTAGTAGCTTCCTCTCTTTAATTTTTTCCTTCTAAACTTGGCTTCTATTCTTCAGCTAGGAAATGGATAGGACATGATTTTGTACCATCTTTTCAAAATTGATCATTCTGATATACATTAACGAATTTATTAACATGACTCTCTACGAGTGACTTAGTGGCTGAGATTTGGGGGCCTTGGCTCAAAAAGATGCCCATTTCTTTGGGAAAAAAAAGATGCCCATTCTCGTGTTCACTCTCATTCGCTTGAAAATATCCAACGAACAAAATCAAAACTTTCATGCTTTGCACGCCTTTAAAGCTTGATCAAGGGTAAATTCTTGAACATGCAGCTCCCTTTTGTGAAATAAATACTAAATTCACAAATAGTAAAATTGTTTCTTTTGGGTTGGTAATTGACAATAAGGCTTTTTAATACTTGATTGTAATTAATTTTTAGGTTATTATTGGTATGATTTTGTACTCTCTAACCACATGTTACTTTTTTAAACAAGAATAACCAATTTCCATACATATATATTATGGCAAGCTCTGATTTTATTGCGTGGGGTTATTGATAGTTGATTATTGCTTATTTTATGGTAATTTCATGTAATATAATTATTAGCGGTTATAATATGATCTGTTTGAGCATGGTAATTTCATGTTTGCTTAACACTTTGTTTTTTTAATCTTTTAAAGGTTGTTTAAATCTGTTAATAATTTAGTGATGATAATTAAGATTATGGATTAACTTGAATTTAGTTTTAGATGACAATTATGTTTATTTAGTAACAATATTTGGTTGTTTGATGAGTATAGAATTTGATAACTGTTAGGCGCCTAATGAAGCCAAGCACCAACCCACCCAGCAGCCAATGTTGAAAAGGAAAAAGAAAACAAAATGGTGGGGCTCACTGCTACAGTAAAATATTAATATTTTATTGTGCATAGTGTTTTTCAAAAAACTATAAATAGGGCTCCAAATCCTTAAGGAAATCTCATCCCAGAAACTTCTTCTTATATAGAAGTGTGTGAGAGAAAAAATAGAGAGAGTATCTTCTTAGAAAGAGAGATTGTAACTCCAGAGTTTTCTCCTCATAGTGAATTCTTCTATCCTTGCCCGTGGACGTAGGCAATCAAGTGCCGAACCACGTAAATCTGTGTGTCCAATATTTTATCTCTACTTTTGCTCTACTATTGCTGCGACCCTGCTCTATTGGGCCCCGGGTTTGTCCCAACAAGTGGTATCAGAGCCAACTTAGGGTACTTGTATATATCTACTTATCGTATGCTCTGTGGCTGCCACCAAAGGTGGATCATCCACATCAGAAAATAAGTTAGGTTATCACTTACCCTTTGGAGGTGACGGGTACTATTCACGAGTACGGTACTGTTCACAAATACGATACTATTCGTAAGTACGGTACTATTCACGGATACAGTTACTGTTCATAAATACAGTACTATTTACGTGAAATAGTAAGAAGTTACTGTTCATGGTAGAAGCAATGGCGGCGAAGTTCAAGATTGAGAAATTCGACGGGAGTAATTTCTCACTGTGGAAGTTGAAGATAAAAGCTATCTTGAGAAAAGATAATTGCCTGGCGGCCATTGGTGCAAGGCCGGACGACATCACAGATGATAAAAAGTGGAACGAGATAGACGAAAATGCTATTGCAAATCTCCATCTGGCATTAGCAGACGGGGTGCTGTCAAGCATAGAGGAGAAGAAGACAGCAAAGGAGATCTGGGATACTCTAACAAAGCTATATGAGGCGAAATCCATGCACAATAAAATCTTCTTAAAAAGGAGACTTTACACTCTGAGGATGGCGGAATCTACATCGATGACCGACCACATCAACACCCTAAACACACTGTTCTCCCAACTCACAACGTTGGGATATACAGTTGGTGCGAATGAACGTGCAGAACTTCTACTTCAGAGTCTACCTGACTCGTATGATCAACTCATCATCAACCTGACGAACAACGTCCTCACGGACAATCTAGTCTTCGACGATGTTGCAGCCGCTGTTCTGGAGGAAGAAAATCGGCGCAAGAACAAGGAAGACAGGCAGACAAGTTCGCAGCAAGCGGAGGCCTTGTCGGTGACGAGAGGAAGATCAACAGAACGTGGCTCCAGTGGGAGTCATGCCCATGGTAGATCGAAATCACGAAGTAAGAAGAATATCAAATGCTACAACTGTGGCAAAAGAGGGCACGTCAAATCGGAGTGTTGGCACAACAAGAAGAGTGGAGATAAAAAGTCTTCAGAGCCATCAACATCTCAAGGATGCGTTGTCAGCACGTCAGAGGATGGTGAAATTCTATTCAGTGGAGCAACCACTGTTGATGAAGGCAGAAAGAAGTTTGCTGATGTCTGGCTTCTAGATTCAGCAGCCTCTTGGCACATGACCTCTCGGAGAGATTGGTTTCACAAATATGAACCTATCTCAGGAGGATCTGTATTCATGGGGAATGATCATGCCTTAGAGATTTGTGGTATTGGTACTATCAAAATCAAAATGTTTGATGGTATAATACGCACCATTCAAGATGTGCGACATGTGAAGGGCTTGAAGAAGAATCTATTGTCTTTGGGACAATTAGATGAGCTCGGGTGCAAGACTCATATAGAAAATGGAGTCATGAAGATTGTTAGAGGGGCGCTTGTGGTGATAAAAGGAGAAAAGATAGCTGCAAATCTGTACATGCTCAAGGGAGAGACTCTGCAGGAAGCTGATTCATGTGTGGCATCAACCAGCCGTGGAGAAGAACAAACCATGATGTGGCATCGCAAGCTAGGCCACATGTCAGAACGAGGCTTGAAGGTTCTCTCCGATCAGAAACTGCTTCCTGGACTTAATTCGGTAGCTCTTCCATTCTGCGAGCATTGTGTTACAAGCAAGCAACATCGACTGAAGTTCAACACATCGAGTTCTAGAAGCAAGGCTATTCTGGAACTGGTTCATTCTGATGTATGGCAAGCACCACTTACATCCTTAGGAGGAGCAAATTACTTTGTGTCCTTTATTGATGATTACTCCAGGAGATGTTGGGTGTATCCTATCAAGAAGAAGGCCGATGTGTTCTTAGTCTTTAAAGCCTACAAAGCGCGGGTCGAGCTTGAATCTGAGAAGAAGATCAAGTGCTTGAGGTCAGATAATGGAGGAGAATACACAGACGGTGAATTCCTAGCATTCTGCAAGCATGAAGGCATCAAAAGACAATTCAGTACGGCTTATACTCCTCAACAAAATGGAGTGGCGGAGCGGATGAACAGAACTCTGTTGGAAAGAACAAGAGCTATGTTGGCTACTGCAAATCTGGAAAAAGTCTTTTGGGCGGAAGCAGTAAAAACCGCCTGTTATGTGGTGAATCGATCTCCATCAACTGCAATACAATTGAAGACGCCGATGGAGATGTGGACTGGCAAGCCAGCTGATTAACCTCCATATATTTGGAAGTCCAGTGTACGTAATGTACAATGCCCAAGAAATTACAAAGCTGGATTCAAAATCCAGAAAATGCATATTCTTGGGGTATGCTGATGGAGTAAAGGGGTATCGCCTGTGGGATCCCACTGCCCACAAGGTTATCATCAGCAGAGATGTTATCTTTGTAGAGAACCAACTACAAAGTGAAGAGAAAGAAAGCAGTTCGAGGAAGGACTCAGAGACTGTAGCTGTTCAGGTAGAAGATAATCTGAATTCTTCTGAAGCAACACCGGAGCATGATGTACAAGAACCGGTCGAGTCCGAGGCTCCAGAAGTTCGAAGGTCAACTCGTGAGAGAAGACCACCGACTTGGCACTCGGAGTATATTACGGAGAGTAATGTTGCATACTGTCTTCTAACAGAAGATGGAGAGCCATCAACTTTTCATGAAGCTATAAATGACACAGATGCATCTTTGTGGATGGAAGCAATGCAGGAAGAAATTAAAGCTCTTCATAAGAACAAGACTTGGGAACTTGTGTCACTACCACAAGGAAGAAAGACCATTGGAAACAAATGGGTCTACAAGATCAAGCGAAACGGCGATGATCAGGTGGAGAGATATCGTGCTAGATTGGTGGTATAAGGATATGCTCAGAAAGAAGGTATTGATTTTAATGAAATATTTTCTCCTGTAGTGCGACTAACAACAGTCCGAATAGTCCTGGCTATGAGCGCTATATTTGACTTACATCTAGAGCAGCTAGATGTGAAAACAGCATTTCTTCATGGAGATCTTGAAGAAGAAATTTACATGCTCCAACCAGAAGGTTTTGAAGAAAAAGGAAAAGAGAACTTGGTTTGCAGATTGAACAAATCTCTGTACGGTCTAAAGCAGGCGCCGAGGTGTTGGTATAAGAGATTTGATTCATTCATCATGAGCCTTGGATACAACAGACTTAATTCAGACCCTTGTGCATATTTCAAGAGGTTTGGTGAAAATAACTTTGTTATCTTATTGTTGTATGTTGACGACATGTTGGTTGCAGGCCCCAACAAAGATCGTATCCAAGAATTAAAGGCTCAGTTGGCTAGGGAATTTGAAATGAAGGATTTAGGATCTGCAAACAAGATTCTAGGGATGCAAATTTACCGAGACAGAATTAATAGGAAGATTTGGCTTTCTCAGAAGAACTATTTAAAGAAAATCTTGCGACGCTTTAACATGCAAGATTGTAAGTCAATTTCTACCCCACTTCCTGTTAATTTCAAGTTATCCTCCAGTATGAGTCCTAGCAGTGAAGAAGAGAGGATGGAGATGTCTCGAGTACCGTATGCATCAGCAGTGGGAAGCTTAATGTTCGCGATGATTTGTACAAGACCAGACATTGCACAAGCAGTGGGAGTGGTTAGTCGATACATGGCGAATCCTGGTAAAGAGCATTGGAATGCTGTAAAGAGGGTTCTAAGATACATTCAAGGAACCTCAAATGTTGCATTATGTTATGGGGGATCTGATTTTATTGTCAGTGGATATGTTGATTCTGATTATGCAGGTGATCGTGATAATAGCAAATCCACCACAGGTTATGTGTTTGCACTTGCTGGCGGAGCTGTAAGCTGGGTTTCAAAACTGCAGTCAGTTGTGGCTACTTCAACAACAGAAGCAGAGTATGTAGCAGCTACACAAGCTAGTAAAGAAGCGATGTGGTTGAAGATGGTGCTGGAGGAACTCGACTATAAACAAAAGAAGATTTCTCTATTTTGTGACAGTCAGAGTGCTTTGCATTTGGTAAGAAATCCAGCATTTCATTCAAAGACCAAGCACATTCGAGTTCAGTATCACTTCGTTCGTGAGAAAGTGGAAGAAGGAACAGTGGACATGCAGAAAATTCACACCAAGGACAACCTAGCAGATTTTTTGACAAAAGCAGTCCATACCGACAAATTTACTTGGTGTCGATCCTCTTGTGGTCTGTCAGAGACGTAAGCAACATGAAGATGGCAAGATAGAAAGAATGGTGTGAAGATATGATTGATATTCAATCAAATCTTCAAGTGGGAGATTGTTAGGCGCCTAATGAAGTCAAGCACCTAGCAGCCAATGTTGAAAAGAAAAAAGAAAATAAAATGGTGGGGCTCACTGCTACAGTAAAATATTAATATTTTATTATGCATAGTGTTTTTCAAAAAACTATAAATAGGGCTCCAAATCCTTAAGGAAATCTCATCCCAGAAACTTCTTCTTATATAGAAGTGTGTGAGAGAAAAAATAGAGAGAGTATCTTCTTAGAAAGAGAGATTAATGTAACTCCAGAGTTTTCTCCTCATAGTGAATTCTTCTATCCTTGCCCGTGGACGTAGGCAATCAAGTGCCGAACCACGTAAATCTGTGTGTCCAATATTTTATCTCTACTTTTGCTCTACTATTGCTGCGACCCTGCTCTATTGGGCCCCGGGTTTGTCCCAACAATAACAATATCTGCCAATTTGGATGTTTGATGAGTAATAAAAAAATAGAATTTGTGTGTTTGTTAAATCCTTTATTTTTTTGTTATCTTATTATGTTTATTAAACCTGTTAAGTTAGAGATGCTAATTATATATTTTGGATGAAGTTGTACTTAGTGTTCATATAGTCTTAATGTTATATGTCACTTATCACTAATAATTTAAATTGGGTATTGTAGATGGATGGTGACTCTTATGATGAAGAGATTGTTTTGAGAACGTATTCTAGGGATGCATTTTCAGTTTAATTAATACTAGTATAATGCACATACTTTGCACGTGAATGTAAATGTTTTAAGTTTTAAATTTTTTATTAAATAGTAAAAGTATGTGTTAATAAATAAAATTGTATAATAAAATTGCTTAAAAAATATATGAATTAATTATTATTGTATTGTTATTGTAATTGAAGGTTTTTATTATAATGATTGCCCAATGCTAAACTTTTTTTGAAAATAAATCCGCCAAATCTACAATTGTTCTTAAATAAGTTTATCAAATCTATAAGTTCTCTTAAATATGCCCCTCTAACTTGAAAGTTGTTGAGTCTAAGTTAATTAAGTTGCATTGATCTTGCTAGATTTTTCCCAATGTTCCATAGAGAGTTACACTTAATACTAGCAACATATTGCGATAGTTACTTCTCATTATAATTATTTAATAGGATAAATTACACTAAACCCTTATGAACTTTCAGCCCCTATGAACTTTCAAAATCACACTAAAGCCCTAATAACATTTATGTTTCAAAGAAAATCCCCAATAATTTTCTAAAATTTGCATATAACCCTATAAATTACATGTAGAAAATGCCATAAAAAGGCATTTTAAATTAAAGTTATTAGGGGTTTGGCATAATTTATCTAAAAGATATTGGGGGCTTTCTGCTAAAGTTATTAGAGGATTTTGAAAGTTCATAGAGTCTATTTAATGTAAAATGCTGAAAGTTCATAGGAGTTTACTGTAATGTACCTTATTTAATATTATAATTCTTAGTTCAAGTAATACAATTTAAAATAATTATACTATCTATATACTATAAAATGTTTATCTAATTTAATTTTTTAAATTATGCTCTTAAATAATTTAGTACAATAAATACTTTATAATTTTTATTATACTATCATTTAAAATTAATAGTACTATTATTAATATTGAATAAATTTTTCGTAAGAAGGTTAGTTATCAATCATTGCTAAGTATGGATTATTATCATGTAATAATCTTTAAGAAAATATCCTAAAAATAATATTAAATCATTCATTTAATTTATGTAATAATATAATACTAAATAAATAGAGTAATTTATAATTTATGTCATATTATTAAAATAATTACACTATTTATGATATTAAATATCCATTCTATTTATTTTATCGCTTATTGGATTATAGTATAATTCTACATAGTATTTAGTAATATATTATTTTATGTATACTATTATTTTAATTATTTTATTATAATTCATTAATAATTATAATAATAAAAATTTATTTGGTTACTATTAATAATTGTGTATATTTATTTTATAAATTATTATATTATATTATTATTAAACAACTAATAATTATAATATTATTGATAATTATAATTATTTAGGAAGGTGAGGAGGTAAATAATTAATAAGTGGTTATATTTATTTAATAAAAAAATAATTTGAGATAATGGCATTCTTAGAATTTATCAAAATTTAAGAGGGAAAAAAGGAAATTAAAAGTTTTAACACCTCAATCCTCTTTTTATAGTAGTATAGATTAATTACCTTTATGAAGAGAATGCAATGTAGACGTAGAAGGATACGTCATGCTCCTAGTGAGCAAAAATTGTTAGACCAAAAAAATAGAATGACACACATGGATCGTATTTACAATGGATTTAGTGAAAGTTGTGTAACTTATGTTAGAATGTATAATGGGGCTTTTATAAAACTTGCAAATATCATGAGGGGAAAATACTATTAAAAGACTCCAAGCATGTTACTGTGGAGGAGCAACTTGCTATGACATTGAACATCTTGGGCCATAAAACTAATAATAGAGTCATACAGTCACATTTTATTAGATCTAGAGAGACTGTAAGTAGATATTTCAATAAAGTTCTAGAGGCAATATGTCATTTACGTGGATAGTACATGAGACAAGCACCCAATGAAGTGCCACCGGAGATTCTTAACAATCCATGATACTACCTTTATTTAAGGTATATCATTAGTTCTTTATAAATAAGTACATACTAATCAATCAAATAACGTGACTATTCAATATTGTGCTATGGTTCACAGGATTGTATTGGTATGATAGATGTCACACATATAAATGCAATGCTTCCTGCTAGACTTGTCCCACACTTTCGTGGCCACAAAGGAGTCACAAAAAATGTACTAGCAGCTTGTACTCCAAACAAGTTGTTCACGTACGTATTAGTAGGGCGGGAAGGTTCTGCAAATGATTATAAGATTCTCTAGGATGCTTTATCTATACCACAACTACATGGGTTGAGAGTTTGTGATGGTAATTTCAATTAAATATTATTTATAATACAAAATGTAAAATATCTCATATGCATACTTGCCTTGTAAAAATTGTAGGCAAATATTACTTGTGCGATGCAAGCTATATGACAATGTCTGGTTTTATCTCCCCATATAGGCCTGTCCGATATCATTTGAATGAACATAGAGGGAGATTAATAAATAATAAAATGAAGTTATTTAATCTTAGGCATTCATCTTTGAGACCTAAGATTGAATCTTCTTTTGGGATATTGAAGAATCGATTCAAGATTCTTTCCGCTAAACCACATTACCCTTTTCTGACATAAGTAGATATTGTCTTGGCATGCACTGTTCTCCACAATTACATTGTAATTGTTGATCCTAATGATGACATACTAAACGAGGTCATCAACATTGAAGAGGATGATAGTGATATAGCAAATGAAGATGAAGGGAATGTAGTTGATTTCTCTCAAACTCAGACACAAAGGGAGCAAACGCAGTTAAGAAATGATTGGAAGGCACGTAGAGATCAAATAGTTTGGGATATATGAGTTGATTATTGTGGATGGTACCGTGGTGGGGACACTACAAAAACTTAAATCGCTTTAAGTCTGTTATGATATTTTAATTTCTATATGATGGGGTTGTAGTTGATAAACTAGTTTAAACCATGATCATGTTTGTGAAATTATTATTTACTAATAAACACCGATGATGGAAGTTACAATCTGACGACTTCCAGAAGGTTATAATTTGAAGACTTTCACGTAGATCAATGAAGGTTACAATCTGACGACCTTCGTAATAACTGATGAAAGCTCTAATCAACAGCCTTCATAATCAACATCTGGAGTTACAATTTGACGACTCTCACATATCAAAGAGCTAAAGAAAAGATTACAAAATGACGATCGTTACAACGCTTTGACAGAAAGAGACTACAAATTGACGGTCTCTTCAAATCAAGACGCAGAAGTCCTCCCCGCGTATCAGCATCAAGACGCATTGCGTTCACAGCCGCTGACGCAGTGCAAACGTAACTCACATTCAGCTCCAAACACTACAAACACAGCTCGGATCCAGCTGCCAACGCAGCTCATATTCGACCGTAAACGCAGCCTCAGAAAGTTGCCAACGCAGCTTCCAAATCGCTGCAAACGCAGCTTCTAAATCACTGCAAACGCAGCTTCCAATTGTTGCAAATGAGCTTCCAGACGCTGCGTCCGAGCTTCCAGACGCTGCGTTCAAGCTTCCAAACACTGCGTTTGAACGCAGAATTCACGCCAGAACGCGGATTTTGCGTTTGACTCGTTCAAACACGAGCTGAATGATTTCAAAACCGTTTTCCACGATCTGAGGGGATCACAACTCCACTCAGGAGTGATTTAAGGGGAGGTTACATCCCATAAGCCCCACTTAGGAGCGAATTAAGGAGGTGGTTACACCACTTAATCCCTTATAAATATCAATAAACTCAAGAGAGTTGAAGATCGGATTTCGAGATCGGACTATAGAGGGATTTTTGGAGATCGGATCATCTTCTCGGCAATAGATTCTTGGGGCTATCTTCGTGCTTGGCTTGTCTAACCAATTACGGTTAAGATCAATCAACTCTTTTACAAGAGTTTAAACTCGTTCTGAGTTATTAACTCGTTCAGAGTTTCAAACTTGCCACGCAAGTCCTCCATAGTGTCAAATCGTGAGGAGAAGACCATGTTCCAGTGAATCAAGACGTTCGGATCGTCAACGTAGAGCAAAATCGACGCGAGCATTCGAGGGAGGCACTCCATCACCACCGTGAAGAACCCAGAACTAAACAAAAGGGAGAATCCAGATCAATTCTCCTCTCTTTTGTAATCAGGAAATTCAATTATAATCGAGATCGAGATAATCTAAATCAAATTTTTCTTTCATTTTCTTTTACTGCAAATTTTCCACCAAACAAAAGATCGCGACTCCGCTGGGGACGAGCTTCTCTGACGAAGAAGTGGTGGCGTAATCCGACGTTCATCTCATTGGAACAACCGTTGAAACTCTTATTGTTGAGTTTGATCAAGCCAAGTTTGAGGAGGTCCTCTCATCCGGACCCCTTAGCCCCAAGGCTATGCGCAAGATCCATAAAGTCTTCAAGGAGACTAAAGCTCCAGTTGTGGCCGACTCGCCGAAGGACTGTCTCCCTTGGGGGTTGCACTGTTCATACAGTCCCCTCTCTGAAGGAGAGGACTTAGCTTCGGCACAACTCCAAAAAAGCAGATCCTCTAATCAATGTGAGCTCCGTGTTTTTAAGCCTCAACACGAGCTCTGCATAAGCCAAGCTAAACGCAGCCCTCAGGGGTGCGTTTCACCAGCATAACCTGGAGCTCAGGCATGCGTTCGGGTGATGAAATCCAATACAAAACCTGGTGTATACCGTGGAGCTTCGGGGCACTGCCCCGAACCCCGTCGGGGGTAGTCTACCCCTTGGACCCCCCGGCCAGGGGCGCGCCGCTCCCTGGACCTTCGGCTCATTGACCGGGCAGTGAGACCCCCAAATACTCTGCGTAGCGTGATTAGATCGAGGGGCGGATATAAGAAGTTTTTGGATTCAAGGCATCTCAATCATATTCATGCTCACCAGGAGCCAGTCCCATCCAATCATAGACTGGGGGTTCCAGTTCAAACCTCACGGTCAGTAAGTAATTCTTCTCGAGTCTTTGTAACAGATTTGAGAGTGTTCATATCAGGAGAAAGACCGATGCAACAAGTCATTCGTTCATTTCAATGTAAACGTCTAATTTCTACGGTCCTCTCGGGATGTCACTGCTGCTCATATGCGGCCAAACCATTGGTGTTCGACCAATTAAAGCACGTTACCTTGCCCAACCAACAACGACGTTCGCACAGGAAGAAGTCTCAGAGACCAAGTATCCTGGAGTCACTATCAATGTGATCAATAGAGGGAAAGCTTCAGGTCCTAGCTCCGATGATTCTGAGACAAGCCGTTCACCGACCATCAGAAAAATCACCGACGAGTTTGAAGGAATCTACCAACGTACTCGGACACGAACAAGAGCCATTCCCCCTGTCAACTATCAGAGGCTAGCCAGAGGAACCAATTCCGAGGATGAACATTCAGCCATTGCGGAGTCTTAATCATCAAGTTCCTTCGTTGAACATGAGAGCTTCGCCCACATGGAAGAAAATTCTGAAGATCTCTCAAAGAGGGTTGCTGAGCAGGATGCCATGCTCAAATCACAGCAGAAGACCCTCAAGGAACTCCTGCCCTGTTGACTCAAATCGTCGCAGACAAGGCCAAATTTCAGAAGATAGATTCACCACCTAAGCAAGAATCTTCCCGGAGAGGAAAAGCGTCTTCATCTTGACTTCACACAAGCAAAGGGAAGGAAAAAATAATTAATGGTGCTGCTTCTGATCAAGAAGCCCACAACCTGGAATCTTCCTCTGATGAAGGAAGAGAGACGGAGAACGAGCAGAATCTTTAGTTTGCCAAAATAGAAGAATTAGAAGCCCACCTCAATGCCATTGCTAACAGAAGCGAGCTCCAAGATGAGGGAGTTGCCAGGCCCTATCCTGGTAAATCCCATTCAGCAGATAGGGCCTGGCAACTCCTCAGGCACGGGATCACCGAACCAACATATCTATCATTTCAAGTCACAAACTAGAAATGTGATATCAAATGATGCCATACTGGCTCGATTATTCATTGGCACCCTCAAGGGAGTTGCCTTTGAATGTTTCAGGAAACTGCCTGCGGGATGTATCCAAAAGTGGGTGGATCTAGAGAGACTCTTCCTGTCGAGATTCTTTGAAGAGGATACATAAGTCTCCATCCATACCCTTCTCTCCACTAAGCAGAAGAAGAGGAATTCCGTCAAAACCTTCATCAAGAGGTTCCGAAGCATGGCTCTCCGATGTTCGTTAAGTATGACACAGTCTACCTTAGTGGAGACCTGTCGACATAACTTACAGACCGACCTTCTAGCACAAATGAGGGTTACAGAATGTCGTTCCTAGAGACAACTAATCTCTCAAGACGAACAGGCTCAAAAGATTATTGTCAGGATCAAAGCTGAAGAACAAAGTATGCAGGATCAACCTGAATAATCGGACCAAGCCCAATCTTCTCAGTCAGAAAGGGAAGATACTACGACCACTGAAGCCAATCCTCTTCAGTAGGATGGCAGGTCCAACAATTATCACGTTAACAGTTACATCTGATAGTCAAACTCGTTAGATAGTGGCCCATTAGGCGATGTGCCATGTCTACCCTTTTCCCCCCTGCACTTGTTCAAGACTAAGGATTGGTTTATCTGTAGTTCATTCGATTATGAGTAATAAATTTTTTGAGTTGTCATGTTCAATAGAACACCTCTGTTAACCACAAAATCCATCAAAACTATCACGTTAACAGTCACCTCTGATAGTCCATTTCCTCCAAACTCTCCCACTAATCCTCTTTAAGTAGGATGGTGGGTCCATCAAAACTGTCACATTAACATTTACCTCTGATAGTCTATTTCTTCCAAATTACCCCACCAATCCTCTTCAAATAGGATGACGGGTCTACCAAAACTATCACGTTAACAGTCACTTCTGATAGTCTATTTTCTCCAAATTCTCCCACCAATTCTCTTTAGTAGGATGGAGGGGCTATCAAAACTATCACGTTAACAGTTATCTCTGATAGTCAAACTCGTCAGATAGTGACCTACTACGTGACGGGCCTCTATTCCGACTTGATGAATAGTGGCCTATAAGACAATATATCATGTCTACCCCTTTTTTCCTACCCTGCTAAGTCTTAATCGAGACTGGGGGTTGGTTACTTGGAATCCACCGGATTAAGAGTAACGAATCTTTCACATCGTCGAGTTAACATTATACTTCTGACGATCATCACCCTCACGGAGTATGAATTCAGTTTGCATCACTCCCAATTTATCACGTTAACAATACACCTCTGACAATTAACTTATCAATCCTCTTCAATAGGATGATAGGTCCTCAAAATTGCTCAAATCGCAATCTTTCCCAGAAAAACACTAAGTCTTCAAAATCTTATTCAAATCATAAGTATCAAAATTCATCGCTTCTGGTGATAAACTCACCTAGCAAGTTTTCCCAGCGAGACGCTAATTCCCAAAATCTTATGCAAGTCACAAGTACACAAATCCTGTCACGTTAATATTAAACCTCTAAAAATTAACTTATCAATCATCTTCAATAGGATGATAAGTCCACAAAGTTGCTCCAATCGCAACACAAATCCTGTCACGTTAATATTAAACCTCTGACAAATCAACTTATCAATCCTCTTTAATAGGATGATAAGTCCACAAAGTTGTTCCAATCGCAACGCAAATCCTGTCACATTAACACTAAACCGCTGACAATCCACTTATCATTCTTCTTCAATAGGATGATAAATTCACAAAGTTGCTCCGATCGTAACAAACTCCTCTCATGTTAATATCACACCTCTGACAAAATTAACTTATCGACTCTCTCCAATATAGCGATAGGTCCTCAAAGTTACTCCGATCGCAACAAATTCCCGTCATGTTAACACAAAACCTCTGATAATTAACTTATCAACTCTCGTCAATAGAGCGATAGGTCCTCAAGGTTACTCCGATCACAACAAATTCTTGTCACGTTAATCCTACACATCTGACAAAATCCACTTACCGACTCTCCCCAATAGAGTGATAGGTCATCAAAATTGCCCAGATCGTAATATTCTTCTTGTCACGTTAATATCACACCTCTGACAAAATCAACTTATCGATTCTCTTCAATAGAGCGATAGGTCCACAAACCCGTCAAGTTAACATCACACCTCTGGCACTTCCAACTTTCTTTTAATATTTTAAGTAAAAACATAACACATAAAGAAACAGCGACAAAGCCTTCGCCTAACACGTGTTGCCGGTTAGTCTTTCTCCGTGAAAAAAGACACCAGAATCCACGTCTGGGGGACTTTATCTCGATCCCTAATTAGAGATAAGTCTACACCTAACACGCGTTGCCGGTTAGTCTTTCTCCGTGAAAAAAGACACCAGAATCCACGTCTGGGAGACTTTATCTCGATCCCTAAATAGAGATAAGTCTACGTCTAATACGCGTTGCTGGTTAGTCTTTTCCCATAAAAATGATAAAGTCTATGTTTTCAAAATCATAGCATCAAGTCTAAGAAAGTTTATTCTCTTAGCACAACGTTACATATGAAAAAGATTCAAATAATTCACATGCTAGCCCGACTCAAACGGTAGTCGGTAAAGGCTTATCAAATCCGTTGATGGCTGAGGGTTGCCAAAAATCCTATGAATGTTTGTAGGCCCATCAGCTGAATGGAGGTCCTGTGTGGAAAATCCCTTTAACCAGGATGCTTTCGAAGCGGGTGCAAAGAACAACTCCTTATGATAAGGAATCAACAGCTCCAAGATCAGAGTTGAGATCCAAAGTATTCCAAAAATTCGTCCCAGTCAACCGTGAACTTTTGAAAACTTTGGAGGGGGTTCTGTAGGCTGTCTAAAAATCACAACAGATAGCTAATCCCCATCAAACACCAGATCAGATGTTCAGATCATCAACGAGAAGCAAACTCGACGTAAGCATTCGAGGGAGGTATCTCATCTCTATCGTGAAGAACCCAGAATTAAACAAAGGGGAGAATCTAGATCATTCTCCTCTCTTTTATAATCAGGAAATCCAAATTGTAATTAAGATCGAGAGAATACAAATCAAATTTCTTTCATTTTATTTACTATAAATTTTCCACCAAATATATATATACACACACACACACACACACACACACACACATACATATATATACATACATACATATATATATATATATATGTATATATGTATATGTATATGTATATACATTTATATGATATATATAATATAGATATATATATAGTATTATTACTATATACTATATTATATATAATACTTAATATATATATATAGTATTTATATATATATTATATATATATATATATATATATATATATATATATATTATATTGTACATATTTATATATATTATAGTGTACATTACATATATTATATTATCATACATATATATATTATATACATCACACACACATATACTTACTATATATATTATTAATATATATATATATATATATATATATATATTTATATATATATATATATATATATAATACTATATGTGGTGTGTGATGTGTGTGTGTGTGTGTGTGATGTGCGTGTGTACACACACGACGCTTGCGCGCCGCGCGCAGCGCGCGCCAACACCACACACACAACAACACACAACACACACATATATATATATATAATATATAATACACATATGTATTATATATATATGTTATCTCTATTTTGACTAGAATAGTTTACTCATGTTCCAATATGTACTGTTAAATGACACTAGAACTAATGAACAGTTGATGTATTCTCAAACTTTGCTGTTTAACATGTGAAGACTAGTTTATGTGTACATTAATGGAAACTATGTTTCCACATGTGAGACATAGATATATACTACATACATTACTATACATATATAATATAACATACATATATAATGATACATACATACATACAATATATTGTATATATTATATATACGTTTTGTATGAATTTATAATATTACTATATATATATATATAGTATATCATATATTACTATATATATATATATATATATAAATACTATATATATATATTATTATATATCTTATTATATTATATACTTATACTTATTATATATAATACCCTATTATATATAATTATTATATATAATATATATAATACATATATGTATTATGTATATATATGGTTATCTCTAATTTTGACTTGAATAATGAACTTGATGTATCCTTCATTATTTATTCTAGTTTATGGTGTACATAATGGAAACTATGTTATGCAATTATATCCTTCATATTGTTGGCTAATGCAAGTATCAATTGTCATACGTTCTTATTCTTATTCATGACAGGATCCTTGCTGGAATCAAAATGAAATACTATTTTGAGGGTTGGACAAATTTCAGAAATAGCAGCTTGAAATCAAGATTTGGTTCTGGTGAGGCTATTTCTAAATTCTTCCATTGTTTTTATTTATTATTTTTTACATAGGCTATAATGAATGTCATATTATGAGAAATAGCAACCTTCATCTACTATTGAGATGTATTGGAGGGCTTTCAATGATGAAAATGATCTATATATTATTTGATTCTGAGCCTATCTGCCATATTCTTATCATATGGCCCTTGTGATTATTACATGATTAAGCCTTTGTTCTGTTATGATATCTGTGTTGGTGAATCTCAGTTTGCTCGTTTTGAGCCTTTAAACAAGATTTTGTTTTGGAGTTTTTTTTACATAGGCTATGATGAAGGTTATAAAATGAAAAATAGCAACCTACATCTACTATTGAGATGTATTGGAGGGCTTTCAATGATGAAGATGACCTATATATTATTTGATTCTGAGCCTATCTGCCATATTCATATTATATGGCCCTTGTGATTGCTACGTGATTCAGCCTCTGTTCTGTTATGACATTTGTGTTACAGGTTCTAAGCCTTTAAACAAGATTTGGTTTTGGAGTTTTTTTTTACATAGGTTATGATGAAGGTTATAAAATGAGAAATAGCAACCTACATCTACTATTGAGATGTATTGGAGGGCTTTAATTTATGAAAATGACCTATATATTACTTGATTCTGAGCCTATCTGCCATATAAAATCTTATATGACCATTGTATTGCTATATTTCAATGGATTTCTAATCTCATTTTATCTTGCTCAATATTTGTTTTCTTGTTATCCTCAAGGATTCTATTTTGTTATGATATTTGTGCCTCTTATACTTAGTGAACCTCAGTTTGCAGGTTCTGAGCCTAAACTTGATTTGGTTTTGGAGTTTTTTAGTTCAGTACTCATCTTAAATAGGCTATCATGCACACTGGTTTTTGATCTTGTATATTGTTTGAATTGATTCAGAGCCTTATTACAATCCTTGCACATATATGATAATAACTATGTTCCTCTATTTCAATTTCGTATACTTTTGGTGAAATTCACTTGTCAGATTTTGAGTCTTTCAATCTCCTCTCATTATGATTTCGTTTTCTTACATTTTCATAGAGCAAAATACAAATATAGCAACCAGTCTTCAGCAATTATTTTTTCCCCCATTTTTAATAGTCTATGATGAAGGTCAAAGAGTATGAGAAATAGCAACCTACATCTACTATTGACATGTGTTGGAGGGCATTCAATGATGAAAATGACCTATGTATTATTTGATTCTGAACCATATTCATAGTATATGGCCATTAAGATTACCACATGATTCTCTGCTTCTGTCATATAAAATCTTATATGACCATTGTATTCCTCTACTTGAATGAATTTTTGATCTCATTTTATCTTGCTCAATATCTGTTTTCAAGTTATACTCAACGATTCTATTGTGTTATGACATATCTGCCTCATATACTTGGTGAACCTCAGTTTGCAGGTTTTGAGCTTAAACCTCATTTGGTTTTGGAGTTTTTTAGTTCAGTACTCATCTTAAAGTGGCTATCATGCATGCTAGTTTTTAATCTTGTATACTTTCTGAATTGATTGAGAGCCTTGTTCCCATACTTGCAAATATATGACAACTATGTTCCTCTATTTTTGTTTCATATACTTTTGGTGAAATTCACTTTTCAGGTTTTGAGGCTTTCAATCTCCTCTCCTTATGGTTTCATTTTCTTACATTTTCATAGAGCAAACTACAAATATAACAAATAAGATACACATAAAAAAAAACCGAGTACAAGTGCTCCAATTTTCCATATCATTACTTCTTGCTTTGTTTCTTTTTCAATCGTCTCCTCTATTGCCTCATCTTATTATTAATATCTTCGACAATGTTTTTGTTATTTTGAGCTGCATGATTGTTAAGATCATGATCTTCTTGAGACCATACGAAGAAATTGCATTGCCTATTTGGGTAATATGCACAACCCCAAAAACATTTCTCTTTGTTCCTTCCTCTAACACAAAGATTCAGTGGAGTATTGGCGTTGCAAAAGCATTTAACTTCACAATCTTTCATAGTCTCAAATTTGATCATTGGTGGATTCTTGTAATTTTTTGGGTAAAATTTTATTGTGAAAATAGAGCATATTATGTTGAACTTGTTGAGCTATGAATTTATAAGCGGGAGGGCAGCCAACTTTTTGACCATTGCTCATATTTGAACGTTATTGTGGTGGGGGTATGGTCACCACTCAAACGGTGAAATTTTTTTTGGTTTTTAGTGAGGGATAAAGTCACCATGGTGACTATATTCATTTGTCCAATGTTTCTTCATCACCAACCAAACACAAGAACCTCTAGAAATCTAGTTCATAACCTATAGTTTCCATTTTATTTTTGTATCCATCCAAACAAAAGAACACAGTTGAATTTGATTTCCCCTCATGTTTTTTAATGCAAAAAAACTAAAAAAAAAAATCCTTTTCTAGGAAACATATGGACATCACTCAAGATTGATTTCCAACACAAAATTATTTTTCTTGTTAGATAGGAATTTAACCAAACATGCTCTTCTTATGCTACTGTAATTTAGTATAGCATAAACAATAAATCAAATCTGTTCCTCCATACTTAAACCTATTATTCATGCTACAGTAATTTACTATATCATAAACAGTAAAGCAAATCAAATGTATTAAAACTTGGATTCTTTTTTAAGTATAGAGGAGTAGATATGGCTTCTAAATCAAATGTATTATTTGAGGGAAAAATTGTAAGAAAACTGAGAAATAAATTAGTATTAATCTTCCTAACCGACTTAGGAAAAGAGTAATTCCAATCTCTCAAAGTAATCTCTCTCTATCTGACTTAGGAAAAGAAATTATAATTTTCTTATCGGTCTCCCAATTTACAAAAGAGAGAAGAATCGACAAAAATCATTCACTTTGTTTAATACTGGGTTCTTCTTGATGGCGATGGGAGTTTGATTCTTGTATCCCGTTGACGGTCCGAGTGCTTCGCTTCGTGGAACTTCGTCTTTGCTTCTTGACTTAACGTCTTGGAAGAACTTGCAAAGCAAGTTTAGAACTCTGGACGAGTTTAGAACTCTGCAAGAAAGGAATTTCAATCCTTTTAGCCAAAATAAGCCAATGGCTTTTTTATGCAATAGCCAATCTCCAAGATAGCCAACCCAAAATGATCCAAAGATCCTTATTCAGCTGAATTCTCATTTATTTATAAAGATCTATGGGTGTAACTGACCCTATAGATCTCTCCATAATGGGAGTTTAATGGCCCCATTATGTGGAAAATGGTTTTAAACCGTTCAATTTGTAATTAAAACGGTCAAATACGAGATTCGCGTTCTAGAGCGACCTTCACGAGGGTCAACCTCCGTGTTTAGTTGTTGAAATGCGAGGGTCGACCTCCATGTTTGGATGATGAAACACAAGGGTCGACCTCTGCATGTAGCTATTGAAATGCGAGGCTCGACCTCCGTGTTTAGTTGTTGAAACACGAGGGTCGCGTTTGGCTTCGAAGACGCAAAGATCGTGAATTTGTAATCTATGTTGCCACCTCTACATCAAGTCTTCTCAGAATACAAAGGTCATCATCTTGTTACCCTTGTACTCTGGCTTCTAATGATGTGAGAGTCATTAAATTGTAACTCTCATCTATTATCGTCAAAGTCGTCAGATTGTAACTTTCGTCGTTAGATTGTAACTTTCATCATTAGTGTTTTGTGAGGATCAGCTATCTGCAGTAATTTTTAGACAGCCTACAGAACCCTCTCCAAAGTTTTTTAAAAGTTCACGGTTGACTGGAATGAATTTTCAAAAATACTTTGGATATCTTCTTTGTCTGATTCTGAGAAAGTATTGCTCCTCATTGCTTTGATCGTTGAGCAATTTGATATGCAAGATCTGTGTTTTATCTTCAAAGACGCAAAGGTCACGTGAAGCCTTGCATTCAAAGGCAATTTATATGATGGAGCCAGAGCTTGGTACATCTCCATGGCATGCTGTACCGGGGCGAAGTTCATACTCCCCCACGAGACGTCCAACTTGCTTACTTCTCTAGGCTTCAGCACGTGGTATTGTGTTGCCTATGCTCTTCTCGAGTATCATATAAATACCATGTGTCTGAGAGAGATTCGGTTGTCTATGCATCAAAAAGGAGCTCCAAGATGACTCGGTTAAAGGGGATCGGCGAGTTCCTGGCTTATGAGCCAGTGACAGAAGAAGAAGAACAAGCTTCTCAAAAGCGGGCTCTTCCTGAAGAGGCCACCAGTCGTCCTCACCGAGAAGTGCGTCGAAAAGTGGCTATCGAACTCCAAGCTTCAAAGAAGGGTGAAGTTGGACAAGGCGCTAGGCTGCTCGAGGAAGCCATTCAGTCCACTCCCCTTGTGATTTTAGAAGAGGAGGAGATGAGGAAACATGCTATAGCGTTTGTGCACGCAACATATCAAAATGAACAGGCAGATGTTAGTTCTCGTCTCCAATCCTTCGTTCAAGAACAATTATTTTGTATCACTTTCACAAATTTTGAATAAAAGCGATAAAATTTTGGTCCTTTCATGTCTCATTCGGTGTGATATTTAACCTAAGACAATGAAAGTGTTTTGGGGGTGCCAGAGGTATAGTGTTAATTAACTTGGCATAAGTTCTTACTTAAAGTAAGAAGAAAAAATTTTAATCCTCTGGGGATTTTGGGGGTTATATTGTCAGAGGTGTATTGTTAACTTGACAATAAAATTTTGGTGATGAAGGGTTTTGATTTTTATCGTCATAAGTGTAAGTGTTAACTTGACGATAAAATTTTGATGGAAAAATGTTTTCACTGTTAGAAGTGTAATGTTAACTTCACAATGAAGTTTGGAAGTCTTGTTATCTTGTTGATTAGAATTAACAAGCTTATGAGAGTTTAATTGTTAGAGGTGTAATGTTAACATAACATCTATTTTATAGACTTATCATCCTATTAAGGAGGATTGATAAGTTGAGTTTGTCATTATATGTGTGATGTGAACTTGATGGTTTAAGATACTTGTGATTTGAATAAGATTTTTAAGGACTTATCACTCTATTGGAGAGAGTTGATAAATTGATTTTATCATCAGACGTGTGGTGTTAACTTGGATGATTTTTGGTACTTGTGATATGAACAAGATTTTTTACGACTTATCACTCTAGTGGAGGGAGTTGATAAGTTAATTTTATCATCAGAGGTGTGGTGTTCACTTGATAATTTTTGGTACTTGTGATTTGAACAGGGTTTTTGAGGACTTATCACTCTACTAGAGAGAATTGATAAGTTGATTCTATCATCAGAGGTGTTGTGTTAACTTAATGATTTTTGGTACTTGTGATTTAAACAAGATTTTTGAGGACTTAAGGACTTATCACTCTATTGGAGAGAGTTAACAAGTTAATTTTATCATCAGAGGTGTGGTGTAAACTTGATGTTTTTTGGTAATTGTGATTCGAACAAGATTTTTGAGGACTTATCACTTTATTGAAGAGAGTTGATAAGTTGATTTTATCATCAGAGATATGGTGTTAACTTGATGATTTTTAGTACTTGTGATTTGAACAAGATTTTTGAGGACTTATCACTCTATTGAAGAGAGTTGATAAGTTGATTTTATCATTAGAGGTGTGGTGTTAACTTGACGATATAAATAAAAGTTGTTTTGTGATTTGAGCAATGTTTTGTGGCATTGCCAATCTATTGAAGAGAATTAACAAATTGATTGTCAGAGGTGTATTGTTAACGTAATAGGATTGTGTTGTGATTTTAACACCTTTGTAGACTTATCATCATATTAAAGAGGATTGATAAGTTAATTTTGTTTGATCATCCGTTGGGGATGTGTAGAGATTTTGACTATCAGATGTGTATTGTTAACTTGATAGTGTTGCAGCCTTATCATCTTACTGGGGAAGATTGATAAGCTAGCTGTGAAGATGTTTATAGTTGACAGATGTGTTTTGTTGAACATGACAACTTAGAAGATTCATTACTCTTAATCCAATGAATTCCAAGTAACCAACATATGTGCCTAATAATGATGATGAGTTGAATCTTGTTAAAAAACCGTATTTCATCTTTAGACTCAACTCTTGTTACATGCATGGATAATCATAAAAAACTTATGAACATGTGTGCTAAGTCTCATGCTACTATATCTAGACATCTCATACATCATGTACACATGTATAGTAAAATTTACAAGTGTTCAAATTACGGCCGAAAAGGCCATATTGCTAAATTTTGCTATGATGCACATAAACCTGCAAAGACTAATATTAATGCTCCTTGTGCATCTCATAAGGCTTCTTCATCACATACACATTCACATGCTCATTCTCATAAAGTTCATCATAAGTATGCTAATGTGTATCATTGTGATTTTTATGGTAGAGTTGGTCACTTAGCTAAATTTTGTTTTGATTTGCGAAAAGTTTCTAAATCGCAAAATATTTCAAGTAGACCAACATTGTTTCAAAATATTTTACATTTGCAAAATAATCTGAAAAGACCATCTATGTTTGCAAATATTTCTCGTGCACATGTTTATGGTCAACAAAATCAAATGGGTCTCTTTCATTGCACTTATTGCAATTGGAAAGGTCATTTGCACAATTTTTGCTTTGACCGTGTTCGTGCACCACATGCACCTAAATGGGTTCATAACCCTAGGGCTTTGAGATTGAATGATAGGGGTCATGTCCTTAACCAATCCGGCACCAAAAATGCTTGGGTGCCAAAATCTTTTTAAACCAAGAATTTTATTATTTTTTATTTTTATGTCTTGGTTTTAAAATTTTTTTTTGAATAAGAAAATGATTTTTCTTTGATCAATTATTTTGTTTTCATGATTACTAGTTTTGATTTTTCACGAGAGGTTTATATTTATGTAACCCCTCGGGTTTATTGGGTGTTTATTCCCAAATCATTTTTACCGGATGCTAGAATGATTATATGGGTTGGAACAAGCTTAAGAGCTTGATATATTATTGCCTCTCTTGAAATTCTTTTGTCAAAGATTTTATTTTGATTTGTTATTTTGAATTCATTATATTTCACTTATTTGATGATATTTATATGCTTGTGCTCATGGATCATCTATTCGTGCTTTATAATGTATTCTATGAGTGGTTTGATCAAGTTATACAAAGAAAATTTTCTTTTTTGATCAAACATTTTTATACAAAGAAAATTTTCTTTTTTGATCAAACATTGTTTTTGGACTCAAATCTTGATTTATGATTTTATTTGAGTGATTTGTTTTCATTTGAAAACTTTTTTTTCATGGTTCTCATGTTTTCCTCATTCCTTTGTTTTCATAAATTTATTCATACATTGTTTTTATGTTTGAGTAATGAGACATTATTTCATAATGACATATCAATATATATTCTCATTGTCTTGTTTGTATGTGAGTTATATTTAGCATATCTTTTATTTATGCTTACTCATATGTTTTTGCCTTAGCATTCATTTCATATATCCATTAAGGTATTTTGATAGGGGGAGCAATTCCTATACTTGTTTTATACTCACCCATGCTTATTTGTAGGGGAAGCTTTCGCTCTCTTCATTCTTGTTGGTTTCCCCTTTTTGATGTTGTCAAAGGGGGAGAAATATTATGAGTATATTCTTTTTATATGCATGATAATTACAATATTGTATATTTATTTTCTTTCATGCATATATCCTTTTTGTAAATTATTTGTCATCATCAAAAAGGGGAGATTGTTGCCCTTCTTGTTTTGATGATATTTAACAAATAATTTACTTCTAATGTTGTTTGTCTAGTATTTGTGTATTTCTATTTATTGTAGACAAACAACGTGTTGGAGGATGGATGGAATTACGCTTTAACGATCATATCCAATGGAGGTTGGCGGAATAGTGGGTGAAGCCTATGCAATTCAAATTGAAGATCCAAGTTCTAGCTTCATCCGCGAGTTTACCAAGTCAAGCTTATTGAAGATCAAGATCAAGCTTGGGTAACATTAGTTTAGGTTTATATTATGTGTGTTGGTACTTTAAGCTCAATAATATATACACACACTTGTTTCATATTTATATACATATATATGATTTCATCAATATCAAGTTTATTTAGTTAAATGAAATCATATTTATTGTTTTGAAAAATTTGCAGAATATGCAATTTTGTAAAAATATTGTTTTAATGGTTTATGGACTTAATAATAATCATATACATCTTTTATTAAGTCTATAAAATTATTTTGTAATGTTTCAAAACATGGTTAAGCTAAAAAGTCAAAACTCATGTGTTCACATTTTCATGTTTTGGACTATTTTGCAAAATAATGATATTTCTCATTTGGGAGGTCCTTTTTGAAAACCAGTTTTTGTAGCATGTTTATTATTATGTCTACAATCATCTCCCAAAGTTTCATAATTTTTAGAATTTATTTGATATTTTTAAACATGGTTTAAAGTTGAGTTTTTCTGTGCATTTCAGATCTGTGCATGTTTAGTCAACTCATTAGTCGACTCATGAGTCGACTCATAAGTCGACTCATGGAGTACATCGGAGTTGTGATTTTTCTTTTGCTGAGTCGACTCATATAAGTCGACTCATAAGTTGACTTATCAGAGAGCCGTTACACAGTAACGACTAGTTTTCTGTTTTGTTTGTTTATGGGTTTTTGGTTTTTTTCTTGGGGTTTTTGCTGATGTTTTGGGTTCCTATAAATACCCCATTGCTCTCATTTTTCATAATAACTAATGAAATATTTTAAACAAGTTTAAAAGAGTTTTAAACAAGGGTTTAAGTTTGTTTAATGTTTGTTTAGAAGCTTTTAAGCAATTGAGGGTTTGAGTTTGTGAATTCAATTCCACAAGAGCTTGAGGAGATCATCTATTAGAGTTTGAGCAATCAACTATTCTCCCTCCATCTCTTGTCATCTATTGAGAAGTTTTCTAAACTCTTTTCTAGCTTTATATTTATTTGTTTGATTATCATCTTATAAAAGCTAGTTTTATATTGAGTTTAGATTTGATTAATCTCATTGTTACACACACCCACTTGAGCTTATTGTATTTGCATTCATAATATATTTGGGGTTGTGAGAGATAGTAACATTGAGTTGAGCCTAATTGAGTTCTCACCTTGTTTAGAGAACAATCATTTGTTATGTGCCTAATTGTGAAGTTCACTTTGTAATACACTTGAACACCGAGAGGAGTGTGTGGTGAGGACGGAGTCGATACCGAGAGGAGTAGCGTCAGTAGCCTAGTAAGAGGTGATAATTCCGAGCACTTGAGGGAGTCGATACGTGAGGACCAACACTTGAGGTTGTAGCTTGTATATGTACTTTGTGAGGATTTGTGAGAGTTATCGGTTGACTTGATAACCGAGTGTGTAGAGTTTTCGATTAGCTAGAAAACCGAGTGTGTAGAGAAGTTCCGGCTTTCAAACCGGTTTGTGTAGTGGATTCTCCCCGGGAGTGGGGAGCGGAAACGTAGGACGGAAGGTCCGAATTCCGTGATCATTTCCTTGTGTTTGAGTTTGGCATTAACATATTTATTCTTACATATTGTTATATCGCCATTGTTGCATGATCATATTGTTTACCCTTGTTTATATTGTATATCCTTGCACATATCTTGTAGCATATCATAGTTGCTAGGATATATTTGTTAATTAGTTTTAATTGACATAAAATCGGATTAGATTAGCATAAACCCTATTCACCCCCCATCTAGGGTTCTTTCCTAGTGGAAAAAGGGTACAACATTAATAATATTAGAAGATTTAGCCTTGTTTCTCTTCTTCTTTCTTGACACACTTGTCCACTACTGGTCATCAAGTAAATCAGGATGGACCCACATTGTCTCCCCTTTCAGAGTAGTAAGGGGTACCAACCCTTTATTTTTCTAACCATACGGATCAGTGTTTATCAGATGCAGCTCTTCCTTGGGGATAGGGACAACACTGATTAGAGCTATAACATGTGGAAAATTCTTAAATTGGACGTATATCATGTTAGTGGTCACGATTTTCTACTCCGGCTTTAACTTGAGCACTTCGGCGTCAATCAAAGCCTGTAGGATATCCTTGAAGATATAGAACCTCTTTGTCAAATGTCCTAACATCCTATGATAAAAGCAGTAGTTTTGATCATCTACCTTCCCCACTTCTTTTGGCTTCTTAACTTTAGAGAGTTTCAGCTTTCCACTATTCTGAAGTAGCTTGAATAGAGAGACTACATGCTCCTCTTTGAAGGAGTATCGCTTAGGTACTATTTACTGACCTCGACGCTTTACCCTTAGTAGGTGATGGTTGAGGATTGGCTTCAGTAGTCATAGAATCTTTCCCTTTTGACCGGGAAGATTGGTCTTAGCCTTGTTGCGCAGGTTGCTTATGCTTGCTTTCTTCTTCAGCTTCGACCCTTGCAACTATTTCTTGAGCATGTTAGCCTTGGGAGATTAGTTGTCTCCAAGAACGGCACTCTACAACTCCTATTTAGGCTACGAGTTTGGTCTGTAAGTTGTGTTGACAGGTTTTCACCAGAGTAGACTGTGTCATACCTGTCGGACATCTCAGAGCCACGCTTCGAAACCTCTCGACGAAGACTTTGATGGGCTCTCTCTTCTTCTGCTTAGTGGCAAGAAGGATAGGGACAAAGACTTCTATATTGTCTTCAAAGAATCTAGTCAGGAATAGTCTTTCTAGGTCCGCACATTTCTTGATACATCCTACTGGAAGTTTCATGAACCACTCAAAGGCAACCCTCTTGAGGGTGCCGATGAACAAACAAGTCAGTACGACATCATTTGCTATCACATTCCCAGACTACGATTTGAAATAATAAATGTGACAGCTTGGTGATTCTGTGCCATTAAAATCTTGTAGGGTCAGGACTTTGAACTTTGAAGGATAAGAGGTTGTATCCCATTCGGCAGGATAGGGCCTAACAACTCCCTCATCTTGGAGCTCCCTCCTGTTGGCAATAGCATTTAGGCAGACTTCCAGTTCTTCTATTTTTGCAGACTGGAGATTCTGCTTGTTCTCAGTCTCTCTTCCTTCTTCAGAGGAAGATTCTAGGTTGTGGGCTTCTTGATCAGAAGTTGCACACTCAACCACTTTTTTCTTCCCCTTTGACGTAAAAGGTCGGGATGAAGATGATCCTCCTCTTCGGGAAGATTCATGCCAAAGCGACAAATCTATTTTCTGGGACTTGTCCCTATCTGCGATAATTTGAGCCATCAGGATCTGGAGTTCATCGATGGTCTCATGCTAACACATGATCATAGCTTGCTGATCATCAAGTCTTTTCACAAGATCATCAGGGTGTCCCGCCAAATAAGTGGAGCTCTCACTTTCTACGAAAGAGCTAGAGGATTAAGATTCTACGATGACTGAGTGTTCATCATCAGACTCAATTCCTTTATCCAACTTTTGGTAGTTGATAGGAGGGATGGCTCCCTTTCGAGTTTGAGTGTGTCGATAGATTCCATCAAACTCACTCAAGATCTCTTTCAAGTCAGGGGACCGATCTATCTCTGACTCATCGGAGCTAGGGATTGATGATCTCCTTATACTCACCATGTTAGAAGTGACTCCAAAGTACCCTTCTTGCGAAGTCGTCTTCTTATGGGAATGTTGTCGCTTGTACGGGTTTGGCAAGGCGACATTCATCATTCGGCTGAATACTAATGGCCTAGTTACAGGTGCACAACATCAGCATTCTGAAAGGACTACAAAGATAAGTCGCTCGCATTGGCAGGCGGGAGTGACTTGTTGAACAGCTCCGTCTCTTGATAGGAACTCTCACAAGTCTGTTGCAGAGACTCGAGATGAGTTACTCACGGTTCGTGAGGTTTTTCTTTGAACCCCCGATCTTTGGCTAGATGAGACTGGTTCTTGATGGACATGAATTTAAAGTCCATGTCGGTCACCCTAAACGTGACTTGACACATCGTGTTTAGTATTAATAACCCAAAAGTCACATTTTAACACTAAAACACAAGGGTCGTGTTTAGGTAACTGAATGCGAGGATCATGTTTGAGAGCAAGGACGTGAGGGTTGAGTACAATGTCCCTTTGAACACAAGGTTTATATTTTGACTGAGCAATGCGAAGCTGAGGTTCGCATTCAACGCGGGCTTGAGGTTCGTGTTTTAGCTGTGGAACGTGACATTGAGGGTCGCGTCCCGTCTGGCTTTCGCGAGGTTCATGTTTGGGCACATAAACGTGAGGCTCATGCTCTTCAGTAGAAACACGAAGCTCAGGATCACGTCTCGGCTCACAAATGTGAAGTTCGCGTTGGTTGGTTGATCGGCTTTCTCTATGCATTGCTCATCATAGGGATCTTCTCCTTCGGCGAGCAGCATTCTTCTTCGCCTGATGTAGGTGTCAAAAATTACCTATGGGTTCCTACACGCAGCTCAAGACAAAGAGAACATGATGAACGACATCATCCGAGTCAAAAAAGTTTATCTGACGACGATGAAACGCATGAAGTGAATCGGTAAAAGCGCACTAGTCAACAAATTGACGAAACACGCGTAAAGGGGGAAGCAAGCGAACCGAAGGAAATGCAAACAACTAAAAGAGTCAAAAATACATAACAACTGGCCAGGTGACTCGCACAGCTCCGAGTCACCAAATGGTGACTCGCACAGCTCCGAGTCACCACGACTATTTGGGCCTCCCAAATTCTCAAAATACGGATTTCGATGTTTTATTAGAATTCTTTCGTCCCAGGACCTCCCCAACTGTTCTGAAGCTATCCTTAAGGGCGCCTAGTGGTTATTAATTGCATATGACGTCAAAACACTTGATCTTATCAAAAAACATGGCGACAAAAGCCTATAAATAGAAGCCTAAGGTCTTCAGTTAAGAGGATCTAAATCTGAGGGCGAGGTGCTGTCCAATTGAACAGTAGACCACGAATTTCAGAGGAGAATTGGCAGATCTTGGCAAACTTTTTCATAAAAAAAGCCTTCGAAAGATTTAAGATTCTCTCTCCCTCTTTCCTTCGGATCAAACTTTGTTTTGATCTCGAGAAGAGCCACAATCTCGCTTGGTCGTGATTGTCGCTGCTGCGATTGTTTCCTTCGTGAAACAAGAGCATAATTAAACTTGTCAACTGGATCTGATCCGTGGCGGTTCACGGACTAACGCGTCCCCGGCACAAACAAAGATCTCACACAAAGCAACAGGAGATAAACTACTGCTGCGTTTTGTTTTATAAAGTTATAATTTTTACTTTCTCATTGTAAGAAGATCTTATAAAAAGATCAACTTGAACTTGTAATCGATAAACGGTGTAACAGGTTTGACAGCAATGAAAAAAGTAACTTTTAAAGAAAACAAACTAGCGACCACAGTGGGAGCCGATGGCCTTTCTGCGAAGGCTGTGGTGTCACAACCAAGGATTCTCATCCCGGTTGACGAAGAGATCGAATACGAGTTTGACCAACAGAAGTATGAAGAGTATATGTCTTCTTCCTCTAGATCATCTTCCCCTCAGAAGAACAAGAAGACCTCTTCCACAAGGAAAGTTCGTTGGTCTTTAGATCTGAAGACCCAAGATGATGAGCTCTGCACCATTACTGTTGTAGTTTCATCCCCTAACGCTCCTACGATTTCTGAAGAACCCGGATCTTCGGGACTAAACCCTTCCTTGGTCAAGGAGCCTACTGCTGGAGGCGTGCCAACTCTGTCAAAGAGAGCACGGCAAAGATGATGCCAACACCTTACACGCCAACTCGCCAAGGCTTTGAAGCCACTTGACGAGATCTGTTATGAGGCGGACCTGAGGTTTAGGAGGCGCCAAGCACCACAACAGCGAGCGAGTACCTTCTCCTCTAAACCAACAACGAATGAGTGGGTCAACATCAAAAGGACTCGTTCAACCCTTAACAAACGTATTTAGAAACACCGCGTATTGCTTGCACATGATAAAATCCTTATACAGGAAGCCAAGAAACTACAGAAAGAAGAGGTGGCCCAAAAACCACCAAAACTACACAAAGTATGGAAGAAAAAGGGGAAAAAGACACCCGAAATAGTCAAAAAAGAGAATTTACCTCTTACTAACTCGGCCAAGGCCGAGTCACCACTTACTAGCTCGGCCAAGGCCGAGTCACCAAATGGTGACTCGCGCCACCTCCGAGCCACCAGGGCTTGTTTTGCTTCCGCTTCTCTTCCTGCAGTCCTTTTTGAGCCTCCAATGGCCCCTGTTCCCATCACGACAAGTTTCACACCTCCCTTGAAGCTTCATGATAGCGTGGACTTATCTAGATTCAAAATGAAGGTTACAGATCATCTCGGTCATTTGCACGAAGACCGAGGAAAAACTCTAATTAAATAATGCTTGGGTCCAGCAAGTGAATCCCAAACTACTAGTCAGACTGGGGGTCGTACGCCTCTTCACAACAAGTCAAAGGCCTCTCATGTCAAGAAAGTACATGTAACCGCTCGCCTTGGATTACGAGTGGAAGTCCAAGAGCCCGCTGGAGCCTCGCGCTTACAAAAACGTAATTCTGAATGAGTGACTCTTGAGAACGCCAATGAAGCATTATATCCTCAAAAAGAAGCGTATTCGTCAGAAGACGACCATGTTAAAATGGAAAAATCATACCCGCATGCGATAGGTTGCTTCGATGATCACATCGATAAGTTGTACTATCAGGCCGGGAGTACACATAAATCTCAAAAGAGAACTACACGGAAAATGGATTCCCACTGTCCATGTACCAAGCTCATCAAGGCAGTATTATCAGAATGTAATTGCCCCGAACCACTCCACAAAGGGTCTCAGTAGTTGAAAGGCTTTCTACCAAAACATCAAGGCTCAAGTCAAGGCGTTTCCGTAAAAGAAGGCCGGTTATTCAAGACGATGAATTTCCAGAAGTGTCCACAAACATGACTGTTAAAGAGGAGGAGACACGACATTTCAGTCCTGAACCATTTGCAGAAGTATCACAGCGCATGACTTGGCTGCGATCTGGAACTGTCAGACCTAGACCCAGGAGGTCACAGTCCTCAGATGATGAAACATCGGATGCTTATTCCGCATTGGCTTCCGATGATACGGCATCTAGCGCAGGACAATCTTACGAGTCGTTTATGATCAGCACTGAACAAATGTCTAAGATTCTCGATGATGCTTTAACCAAACAGAAAGAGAATTTTAAATTTAAAATGGAAATGGCTATGCAGCAGATGAGGAAAATGCATGACCAACAAATCGCGGTGCTGACAAATCAGCAGGGGAGCCTAGCTGTCGTAATAATCCTAACCAACTCGATAATGATCGGGAAGTAGATGAGAATATCATCATTGATGCCCCTCTTGCTGGCAAAAATGCTGGGAGTGGTCCCTCAGGTAATAACAATGTCAAAGAGGACTATGTCATTTCCCCTCGAGATCGCTCTAAGAAAGATACAAGTGAGGGACTCAAGATAAAAGATCTCGAAAGCAAGATCGATGCTTTGATGTCTGCTCAAGAGGTAAAGAAGACCGGCATTCCACAACCTTATCCAAGGGAATGAGAGTCAATTCCATACCAACAAAGTTCAACCTGATTAACTTCACGCCATTCGACGGAAAAGGTTCACCCACTCAACACTTGATTTACTTCAAATCTCACCTAGGGATCATTTCAGGTAATGAACCTCTGATGGTATGATCATTTGTGGGAACTCTTCGCGCGGCTGCCTTTGATTGGTACCGCTGTCTCAAGCCAGGAAGTATCAGTAGCTGGGATGATATGAAAACTATGTTTCTCACCAACTTCTTCGAAGATGATACAGAAGTATCTATTAGAACACTCTTTGATGAGAAGTAGAAAGATGGGGAGCTGGTTGAGAATTTCGTCAAGCGTTTTCGGAATAAGGCAATGAACTGCCGAGACCCGGTCACTGAAGAATTTATTCTCCAAACGTGTCACAACAACCTTTTCTTGGATGTGTTAGAAGTTATGGGCATGACACCATCCAAAACATGGAAAGAGTTGAAGGTGCAAGGGGAGCAAGCCGAACGCTTTCTCAAAAGGAAGAAAGCTAAAAGGGGCCAGCCACCCAATAATGCCCCGAAACAGAACTTCACCCCCCGTGGTGTAAAACCCTGTAATACTGAATGTTATGAGATATAATAATAAACATGTTATATTATGATAAATAACGTTTATTGATATTTGAGTATGCTAGGAATTGATTTGAGATCAATCCGATACATATATATGAATATATGAGTGCAAATGCACAAAACATGCACGAGAAAAAATCTGGAAAAAATAACCAGTTAAGAGTTTATAAATTTTACACAATGATGCACTTAGAATCTAGGAAAACTCAAAATATCAACGTTGTAGGTCTTTTCAAGATCTTTCAAACAAATCTTATATCACCTCATTCTGAGATCGGACGTGAAAGTTATTGCTAAAATACCGAAAGTTGTTTTCCTAGTCAGACTAGGTTTCCTGGTTCGGGTCAAACATGTTTATTTCGGGTTTGCCTCTATAAATACCTGTGTTTTTCATGAAAATTCCCTTATTTTATCATATCTATGAACCCTAGTAGCCACCCTCTTCCCTCAAAAACCCTAGATCTTATTCTTATGAATTTTGAGAGCTTTGTGAAACAAATATCGACACTAGGGCGAGATCATCGACGTGTAGCAAGGAGAAAACGGGTTGTTTGCACTTCTAATTGCTTGCTGGTTATCTCAAAGGCTTAGAAAAACATTTGAGATAAGATTATCTACATCTAAACCTATCCCCATAGTTAAATAACTAGTGTAGATGATTAATATGATGTTGAATATGTGTTTTCATGCTTTAATCTTAACCTGAGGTGTTAAAAGTCAGATTTTTGATAGTAAACCTTAAAACAAATGCTAGATTAATAATATTTTCTTACTTTTTATGATAGTATCATGATCATGATCATTAGGGTTTTTCATAATTTTATTCATATATGACAAATTTAAGTGATGTACTATATATATATTTTTTCTGCAGAAAACTGCAGTACTTATATAATCTTTAATTGAGAGTTTAAGATACGAAACAAACTCCAAATTTAACCAAACTAGTTTTAAATGAAAGATATATGTATCTAGTTTCTAAAACAGAAAGCCATTCTTAAAAAAAGTTTATATAGAGAAATATATGTTATATTTACTAACAATATGTCCTGCAGAAAAACAACTGCACATATATAATGTTTAACTGGAGATTTGGGATAACAAATGAACTCCAAACTAAACCAAACTTATGTCATTTGAAATATGTGTGAATCTAGTTTTCAAATAAGAAAACCATTTGTAAAAATAGTGTTTTTAGAGAAAGATATACTTGTTTTACTAACAGATATTACGTCTGTTTTTCCTGCTCGTTTTGTGGAGCTGTGTTGCGCCGTTTTGAGGTGCGTTCGCGGAGTTTTGAGCCGCTTGATGTTATATGTTTAGTCATGAATATGTTATATTATACATTTAAGAATTTCAAGAGGATTATGATAAATTTTGATTTGATCATATTTGAATTAGATATAGTTCATATACATGTTGGATGTCGTTGATGAGCATAGCTTAGTACTATATGGGATAGTGCGTCGATACACCAGATATACACAGTTTATACAAGAGGTGGATATCGTTGATGAGCTTAGTTTAGTACTACATGAGGTAGTGCGTCGATATTTCACATGTACAGGTCATTGAGTCGGATTTTAGGAGGCTTGATCTAGCTGTCTGTCCCGTACTAGGGTGCGATGAGGCTCGTGAGTCGTATTTCTAGGATGCCTATTTGGTAGTCCGTCCTGCACTTATATTATGCACTAAGATCGCAATGAGACTAATGATCCGTGTACACAGTTCAGGATACCTACAGGGTAGTCCGTTGTACCGAGACAATTACTTGATAGCCTAAGTATGACAGATGCTAATTATGAATACGACCTATCATTAAACTATATAACTGAGATACGTTACTATTGAAAGTATACAAAATTATGTGTTGGTATTTTATTCTATCTCTCCAGTGATTGTGGAAGATATTATAAATACGATGTGTTGATATCTTATTTCTTTTACTGTCTTTTTACTTCTTAGATGGGATCAATGATTAGAGATTCACAATTTGAGACTTATGGTATATACATGAGGGTTTCCTTGTTTAGATTATTTCGCTCGACGTACCAGTCTCGTGTTATGGATTTCTAATTATTGGTTTCATTAGATTATCTTTTCTTAGTTCGGTATTAATGTTTAGATATCTACAATTTGAGACTTATGGTATATACATGAGAGTTTCCTTATTTGGATTATTTCGCTCGACGTACTATGTCTCGTGTTGTAGGTTTCTAAATGTTAATCCTACTTAGATACGGAGAAAAATGAATCTAGGTAGACTATGCTTAATAGATAGAGCCTTCACTCCATCTAGTAGCCCTTTCCCTGGGGGCAGATGGAGGTAATCTTGCTGTAGTGTTCTGACGCTCTTGTTGTTATTCTTTTTCTTTTAAATTACTTTTCAGGTAGTTCGGAGTTTCGGAGAGCCGCAGGGTGACGGAGTTCTGGCATAGTCACCGTCGCGTATTTTTACTTGTAGAGACTCCACTGTAGTTTTGAGTTTTATCCAGACATTAGAGTTTCATATTCATATTGTAAAGGAAGTGTGCCTTAGTACGATTTTTAGTTGATTCATGTTGAGATATTTTCATTATTCTGATATCAGATGTATTATAGTTGAGACATGATTCCTTTCATTTATAAGATATCTCTTCTATATCATGTCTATTACATTTATTCCCTTTATTTTGTCTGTTTATACCTGCACTTCTATTTGATTCTACTAGAGGATATTACTGTGATTGGTGAAACATATTTATGTACAGTGGGGGTGCATGGTAGGTTTGACATCTCTGGTTTTACCTTGGACTGCAGCCTTGTGTGAACCCAGGAGCGTCACAATTGGTATCAGAGCTCTAGTTCTAGTATCCTTAGGATCATCCTGTGTCGAGTCGTGGAGCTAGTATAGAGTTTCTTAGGATTAATGTATAGAGTCCGCTAGGAATTCCTAGAATGAGTGAGGACGTTATATACATATATTCAAAAATTTACAAAATTTTTTTTGTGACAACTACCTTACTTTGATTGAAAAGTAAATGCATGAATGATAAGTGATACGATTTTTCCTATTGGTATATGTTATGTTATTTATGATTGTGATCTCACTTACTGTGTCAAATAAGCTCTCCTCTTGATATTATAAACATTGGAACGAGGACGTGGTCGAGGAGCCCGAGCCGCAGTAGGCTCCAAAGTATCTGATCGACTTGGTAATACCGATTACAGAAGCAGAGACTATCAACACTCGAGGAGTGAGTAACAAGCCAAATTTTACTCTCTGAAGTTCCACCACCAGTTGTACCAGCCATACCTATTGAAGAGGTAATACCGAAGGTCTCACCATCGTCACATCTAGCTATTAATAGATTCGCAGAATAGGAAGTTTGGCTCGGTAAGATTGAGAAAGATATTAGAAGTTGGGAGCACAAAAATTTTAGGACACATCGGATTCAGTTACAACCTATAAATGGAGGAAATATGTGGGAAATACTTTTAGATTTACTTAACGTCGACTCAGTACAGAAGCAGAGGCTGGCAGCTTTTAGCCTGAAGGGTGATGCAGGAGGATGGTATAGGCTTCAGTTCACTCCGGATCATCGGATGGACCTCACTTGGGAGGATTTCGTATATTTCTTCGACGAGCAGTACATCCTTTCCGCGGCGCGGGTCGGGAAAGAGCTAGAGTTTTCTAAGCTAGAGCAGAGAGATATGTCTATGCCTGACTATGAGAGCCGATTTATGAGTCTTCTACGTTTCATGGGCATGTGGCAGTCAGGAGAGTGCCAGGCGCAGATGTTTCTTATAGGACTTCGCCCAAGTCTTCACCGTTACCTAGTTTCCAGAAGATTCCGTTCAGTCCGAGAGGTCGCAGATGCAACTATATCGCAAGAGACAGAGACTGCGATGTTCCAGAAGAACAAAGAGGGCAACAACAAGTCTGGGTAGCAGAATGACAAGGGCAAGGGCAAAAGACCTTTTGCTGGACTAGGAGGACCCCAGCAGCAGGGTAAGGACTTTCATCACCATCAGCAGGGCAAGTTCAAGAAGGGAGCACAACATGACTCGAGAGCACCACCGCAGCACACGATTCAGGGTGCATGCTATAACTGCAACAAGATCGGGCATAAGGCCAAGGACTGTCGCAGTGAGCCAGCAGGAGGCCAGCAGGGCAGAGGTCAGGGCCAGCAGCAGAATCGAGGACACAGTCAGCAGCAGAACCATGGTCAGGGTCAGCATCAGCAGGGCCGCGGTTACGGCCAACAGCCGCAGCAGAGAATTGAGGCACTGCCAGGTGTTCCTAGGATTGAGGGGCCAGTAGGCCAAATTCGCGCAATTCAGGAGATTCCCAAGGGATAGATAGTCCTGTATATTCCACCATCATTAGTTCAGCAGTCGCCAGCCACTGGCAGAGTCTATGCAGTCGTATCGCGTGATCACGGTGCAAGCGGAGCTATAGTAGAAGGTACTTTCTTAGTAAACTCTTTTCCAGCTCGGATCCTGTTCGATTTCGAAGCTTCCCATTCTTTTATATCTCATGCCTTCATGGATAGGATCCAATTAGTCGCACATCCTTTAGATGTTCCGTTGTCCGTCTCTACTCCCTTAGGAGAGGTATCCCTATTAGAGAACGTCTGTAGGAGATGTGTCATTAGCTTAGATGAGTCCGAATTTATCATAGATTTGATCGTCTTGCGGATGTCGGATTTCGACGTTATTCTTGGTATGGGTTGGTTATCATCCTACCATGTTAGCATTGACTGTTTTGCGAAAACAGTCAGTTTGCAAGCGTTCGATGGGTCTGAGTTGATCGTAACGACCTCACAGGGCAACCAGTTTGTAGAGTCATTTCTAGCCTATATCGATGAGGTGATGCTGAGAGATCGGAGTGCTGATTTGTGCGAGACTAGAGTTGTCTCAGATTTTCAGGATATCTTTCAGGACATACCGGGGCTACCTCCTGTGAGAGAGGTTGAGTTCTGCATCGAGTTGCAGCCATGCACAGCACTGATATCTCGAACTCCCTATCGTATGGTACCTGCTGAGATGAGGGAGCTACAGACTCAGCTGGACGAGTTGTTGTCTCAGTATTTTATTCGCCGGAGTCATTCTCTATGGGGGTGCCGGTCCTTTTCGTGAAGAAGAAGGACGGCAGTATGCGTCTTTGTATAGATTATCGGGAGTTGAACAAGGTCACTATCCGGAACAGGTATCCATTACCGAGGATTGATGACTTGTTCGACCAGCTACAGGGAGCACAACACTTCTCGAAGATTGATCTTCATTCTGGCTATCATCAGTTGTGGGTTCGGGAGATGGATATTCCCAAGACCGCCTTTCTGACTCGTTATGGGTCCTTCGAGTTTCTTGTCATGCCTTTTGGGCTAACCAATGCACCTGCGGTATTCATGGATTTAATGAATCGGGTTTTTCGTCCATACTTGGACCAGTTCGTGATAGTATTCATCGACGACATTCTAATCTATTCGAGGTCGGAGGCAGAGCACGAGCAGCACCTTCAATTAGCATTGCAGACTTTACGGGAGCACCAGCTATATGCCAAATTCAGCAAGTGCGAGTTTTGGCTATCCGAGGTCAGATTTTTAGGCCACGTCATCAGCAGAGAGAGCTTTGCAGTGGATCCAGCTAAGGTTACAGCAATACTTGATTGGGAGCCACCGACGACAGTTACCAAGATCCGTAGCTTTTTGGATTTGGCTGGCTATTACATGAAGTTCATTCAGGACTTCTCAAAAATAGCTACACCACTTACACGTCTTACGAAAAAGGGTGTACCTTTTGTTTGGAGCACGGAGTGTCAGGAGGCCTTTGAGACTTTAAAGACTAAGTTGACTACAACGCTAGTTTTGACCATTCCTAGCAGTGATAAGACCTTCATAGTCTACACAGATGCGTCGTTAGCGGGTCTAGGAGGTGTTTTGATGCAGACCCAGAGGGTAGTAGCATACACTTCGCGTCAGTTGAGAACGCATGAACAGAACTGTCCCACACATGACTTGGAGCTAGCAGCAGTAGTCTTTGCATTGAAGACATGGAGACACTACCTGTACGGGGTACAGTTTGAGCTATTCACAGATCATCAGAGCTTGAAGTACCTCTTCTCTCAGAAGGAACTAAATCAGAGACAGCAACGATGTGTTGAGTTCATTAAGGATTATGAGTTTGCGATTCAGTATCACCCGGGGAAGGCGAATGTCGTAGCAGACACATTGAGTAGGAAGCGTCGTCACAGGATTGCAGCTTTGAGATGCTCGTTATATCGAGATCTCCACACACTTAGCCAGTTCGACTTTAGACCGGAGATTGGCGGGAGAAGCGCATTTTTGGGAGCTTTATCCATACAGCCATCTTGGAGTGTCAGAGTGGTCAGAGCTCAGTTGGACGACTCTTGGATTCAAGCCCGAAAGGGAGAGATTTCCAAAGAGCCAGAGGCTGATTGGACCGTTAGAGCAGATGGAGGACTTTGGATGAAGGGCTGATTAGTAATACCAGTTAATGCTCAGCTGAAGAAGGATTTATTCGACGAAGCGCATCGTACCAGGTATACAGTACATCCAGGCACAACAAAGATGTACAAGAATCTGAAGAGACATTTTTGGTGGAGCGACATGCGTAGAGAGATTACAAAATATGTAGCTAAGTGTTTTACCTGTTAGCAAGTGAAGGTAGAATATCAGAGACCGGCAGGAACCCTACAGCCTTTACCCATTCCGGAGTGGAAGTGGACAGATATTTCTATGGACTTCATTGTAGGATTGCCGAGATCGAAGAAAGGGAATGATTTAGTTTGGGTGGTAGTAGACCGGCTGACAAAGTCAGTACATTTCATACCAGTAAAGACGACATACACGGCAAAGATGTATACACGGATATTTATTCTGGAGATCGTGAGATTACATGGAGTTCCAGAGACGATTGTGTCAGATCGAGGCTCGGTTTTCACTTCACATTTTTGGAGAAGCTTCCAGAACTCTTTCGGCAGCAGATTATCTTATTCTAATGTGTTTCACCCACAGACGGATGGGCAGACAGAGAGAGTGAACCAAATATTAGAGGACATGTTGTGGGCATGTGTCATTGATTTTCAGGGTAGCTGGGAGGACCACATCCCATTAATCGAATTCGCTTATAATAATAGCTACCAAACGACTATCGGGATGGTACCGTACAAAGCATTGTACGGGAGGCCTTATAGATCACCTATTTATTGGGCAGAACCAGAGGACAACCTATTGCTTGGACCAGAGCTTGTGAGGCAAACTACGGAGAAGGTAGCAATCATTCGAGAGCGCATTCTTACAGCGCAGAGTCGTCAGAAGAGTTATGCAGATCATAGGCGACGACCGTTAGAGTTCCAAATTAGGGACTATGTGTTATTAAAAATATCACCAATGAAGGGAGTTCATTGTTTTGGTAGACGAGGAAAACTTACCCCGAGGTATATTGGACCATTCCTGATTATTGAGCGCATTGGAGCTGTTTCATATCGGCTAGACCTACCAGCATCCATGTTGAGCATACACTGTTTTTCATGTTTCGATGCTTAAGAAGCACCTACGCGACGAGGAGGAGCAGCGAGTATTAGACGTACCAGAGATCGAGATTCAGGAGGATCTGACTACTATTGAGATTCTTGTATATATTCTTGCCAAGGAGGACAAGAAGTTGAGAAACAAGGTGATACTTTTAGTTAAAGTTTAGTGGAATCGGAGAGGAGCTGAGGAGGCTTCTTGGGAATGCGAAGAGGATATATGTCGCGACTACCCACATCTGTTTGAGCAGGTAAATTAAATTTAGTATGACTTGTTTATGATTTGTGGCTACCTGTATGGTAATGTTTATACTTAACGCTAAAATGATGATATTAACACTTAACTCCTAAGTACTCGGAACATATGGTATATATATGAGGGCTTCCTTGTTTGGATTTTTCGCTCAATGTACTTATTCCATTTAGTTAGGGGTTAAGTGGGGGTATTTGCATTTTAGACTGTTAAGTATAGACATTGAGGATGATTCTCGGGAGCGCGAAGATGTTATGCATCGCAACTACCTGCACCTATTGAGAAGGTGGATTGATTTATGTATGTGATTATTTATGTGGTTATATTTACATTTAACGCTAGAATGAAGGTATTGACACTTAACTTCTAATCATTCGGAACACATGGTTGTTAGACCCTAAGGTCGCTATGAAAGAACCCTAGAGGGGGGTGAATAGGGTTTATGATAATCTAATCCGATTTAAATACCAATTAAAACTTACTAATAAATATCCTAGCAAGTAACAAGATAACTATGCAAGGATATGAAACAAGCACAAGGGGAAACAAGTTAAACTAGATAGTGGATAAAATAAACAATGAGCAATTGACAAATGCAATATGAAAAATAAGCACGAATATAAAAGTGCGCCAATGCAATCACAAACAAAACAATATGTTCACGAGGTTCGGTCCCCACGACCTACGTCCCTACTCCTCACCTCGAGGAGATCTCCACTATCACGACACACCCGGTTTGGAAGTCGAAACTTCTCTACACACTCGGTTATCAAGTCAACCGACAACTCTCACAAATCCTCATAATGTACATACACAAGCTACAACCTCAAGTGTTGGTCCTCACGTATCGCCTCCCTCGAGTGCTCGGAATTATCACCTCTCACAAAGGAAAAACTCCCAGGTCTAAAATCAGTTGATTTAGATATGTGTGAAGAATGCATACTTGGAAAGCAGAAGAGAGTTAGCTTTTAGAGAAGTGGAAGAACCCCCATGACGGAGAAGCTAGAGCTCGTTTACTCAGATATTTGGGGACCAACCACCACCACGTCCATTGGTAAAAAATACTACTTTGTGACTTTTATCGATGATCACTCTCGGAAAGTGTGGGTCTACTTTCTGAATCATAAGTTAGAAGTGTTTGAAGCTTTCAGGAGATGAAAAGTTATGGTCGAGAATAAGACCGGTCTGAGAATAAAAAAGCTTAGGACCGACAATGACGGTGAGTATGAAGACACTAGATTTAATAAATTCTGCTATGAGCATGGGATCAGAATGGAGAGAATCGTGCCCGACACGCCTCAGCAAAATGGTGTAGATGAGCGGATGAACAGAACGTTGACAGAGAGAGCCAGAAGCATCCGTATATAGTCAAGTCTACCGAAGCAGTTCTAGGCAGAAACAGTTAACACAACAGCTTACTTGATCAATCGAGGTCCATCGATTCCATTGGAGCATAGAATACCAGAAGAGGTATGATGCGGAAATGAGGTAACCCTCTCACATCTTAGAGTTTTTGGTTGTGTAGATTATATGCATATTAGTGATCAAGGCAAAAGTAAGCTTGATCCCAAGTCAAAAAATGCACTTTCATCGGCTATGGTGAAGATGAGTTCGGCTACCGTATTTGGGACAACGAAAACAAGCTTTCATCGGCTATGGTGAAGATGAGTTCGGCTACCGTATTTGGGACAACGAAAACAAGAAGGTGATCAGAGCAGAGATGTGATATTCAACAAGAAGGTGATGTACAAGGACATGCACAAGACAGATGACTCAGAGAGCGAGTCAATATTTGTAGATGCAGATGATGTCCCGAGTAACCTCTCGGAAAAGCCCAATGCAGAAGGTTCTCAGTCAGAAGAGCCTGTTGGACAGAACGGTGCGCATGAGCCCGACGCACCAGCCCTAATTTTAAAAAGATCTTCTCGGCCTCCTATACCCAACAGGAGATATATGAACTATCTATTGTTAACAGATGGAGGGGAGCCTGAAAGCTATGATGAAGCTTATCAGAGTGGAGATGCGAGCAAGTGGGAGCTTGCCATGAAAGATGAGATGAAGTCTCTCATCTCAAACCAAACGTAGGAACTAGATGAATTACCCACGGGTAAGAAGGTACTCCATAACAAATGGGTGTACCGGGTGAAAGAGGAGCAGGATGGCTCCAGAAGATATAAGGTCCGACTAGTTATCAAAGGATTCCAGCAAAATAAAGGAATTGACTACACCGATATTTTTGATCGCGTGGTGAAGCTAAATACTATCACGACAGTGATGAGTATTGTAGCTATTGAAGATCTTTATCTCGAACAGTTAGACGTGAAGATGGCGTTTCTTCACTAAGATCTAGAAGAGAAGATATACATGCACCATCTAGAAGGTTTCTCAGAAGAAATAAAGAAGAACCTGATGAGCAGACTCAAGAAAAGCTTGTATGGTCTGAAACAAGCCCCAAGACAGTGGTACAGGAAGTTTGACGGATTCATTCACAAGGAATGTTTCCAGAAGTATAACGCCAACCACTGTTGCTACTTCAAAAGATATCAGTCCAGTTATATCATCTTACTGCTGTATATTGATGATATGTTGGTTGTAGGTGCAGATATGGAGGATATTAGGAGTTTCAAGCAGCAGTTGTCAAAGGAATTTGACATGAAGGACTTGGGTCCAGCAAAGAAGATCCTTGGAATGCAAATCACGAGAGATAAGAAGAGAGGTCTCTTGCAGTTATCTCAGATAGAGTACATCAATCGTGTTTTACAGAGATTCAACATGTGCGATGCCAAACTAGTGAGCACACCCTTGGTCAGCCATTTTCGCCTATCGAATGATCAGTCTCCTCAGTCAAAAGAAGATAAAGATAGTATGGCTAAGGTCCCTTACGCCTCAGCTATCGAAAGTTTGATGTACGTAATGGTCTGTACAAGACCAGATATTGGCCATGCAGTGGGAGTGGTTAGCCCGTTTATGTCGAATCCAGGAAAAGCTCATTGAGAAGCGGTCAAGTGGATTCTGAGATATCTACGAGGCACTATACATAAGTGTTTGTACTTTGGTAAGGGAGAGGTGGAAGTACAAGGGTACGTAGATGCAGACTTTGGAGGTGAAGTTGATCACCGAAGAAGCACCACCTGCTATGTATTCACTGTCGGAACTACAGCTGTTAGTTGGATGTCACAGATACAGAAGATTGTTACTCTATCCACTACAGAAGCTGAGTATGTAGCAGTGACTGAAGCTAGTAAAGAGATGATATGGCTTTAGGGTCTGTTAACTGAGCTTAGATTCAAACAGTAGAGGAATGTCTTGCACAACGATAGTCAGAGTGCGATTCACTTGGCTAAGAATTTCGTATTTTATTCTAGAACGAAGAATATTGGGCTTCTGTACCACTTCATCAGATCCCTATTGGAAAATAACGTGTTGAAACTGGAGAAGATTGCAGAAAGTAAGAATCCAACATATATGTTAACAAAAACGGTGACCATTCAGAAAATAGAGTTGTGCGCAACTTCAGTTGGTCTTCATGCATAGGTGATGAGGGCGAAGCCACACAGGAGTAAATGCTTGTTAAGATAGCCTGCTGACGTCGGTTTGGTCTCCAAGTGGGAGATTGTTGGAATTAGGGTGAAGACCATACCTCTACTCCAGCTCGAGATCCTTGCAGGCGAGCAGGGCTGCAGGCGAGGCGAGCTCGAAATTGTGGCGGCTTCAGGCGAGGTCGTGGACACGCAGGCGAGCTCGAGGTCGGGATCAGGCGAGCTCGAGCGGCTCCTTGCTCGTAGCGGATCCAGCCTGTCGACAGCCTATCGACAGCTCAGCTAGGGTTTCCCTATAAAAGGGAAACCCCAGGGCACGAGATCGGTGTTCTTCTCGCGATCTTTTGGCGGCGCTTCTTCTCTTCCCAGAGGTGATTTCTCCTCTGCCCTTTCTCTTTTCTCCAACTCTCAAGAGTGAATTTGAGGAGAGAATTTAAAGATTGTATTTAAAGAGAGAGTTTAAGAGGGGGGAATATTTAAGAGAGGAGAATCTTCGTATTTATTGAGAGATCTCAAGTTTGAGATCTGCTCTTATGTTGTAATTTCTTGTTGATTAATAAGAAAAATTAATTGTGTGACTCCTGAGGACGTAGAAAGTTATCGGGCCTCGTTAAATCTTGGTGTATTTTCTCTATACTGTGTTTCTGCTGTTTTAGGGGTTTCGGCGTAAAATTCCCAACAGGCTGCTCCCATCTAGGCCTGATTTTTTGACCTTTTATTTTCGGATTATATACTAATATTCTCTTTTTTTACAGCAATTTTCATAGTCGCAATTGTGACTACAACTTCAGTTGCATGTAACATAATTCAGCAGGTCTTCTATATATCTGCCCCCAAACAATGATGCTATGATTATTTGAGTCTTAAAAAAACTTACATCCGAAAGTCAAAGATACCACATAAAGGTTCTCCCCACCAATATCTGAAGTCTAATTTTACCTCCGAAAGTCAATGATACCACATAAAGGTTCTCCCCACCAATCTCTGAAGTCTAAATCCCACTAATCCAACTCAGCATTTGTCTTCGTCAAATTTTCTTTGAATCTAGAAGACAAATGTAGCTTTCTATATGAAACAAATTGAGAACACCAGCCTCTATAATTACTTTTGACTTTCGTTAATAGCCAATTGAGTCGAGTCATTGTTCCAATGTCCCACTGGGACTTCGAGGGCAAAATCTGATATGGGTTCGGGTTTAAATTTTTATGGGTGTCAGCTCCAGATTTCAAAATGCTTAGGTGGCCAATTTGAAAGAGTCAAGAACTTGGAAATTTCTAACAACCGAAGTGGACATACTTTGATATTATGGATTACGTTGACCACGGACCTTTTTTTTTTCTTTTTTCGGTGTATAATTTGACTGAGCTCTCCAGTCAAAGATGGCTTGTTCTTTCTCTTACTATATCATATCATTTTTAATATATTTTTTCTTGTAATGTTATATTTAAATAAGATATGAAATTGATAGGTGTATGTTTGGAACTTGGCTGTTGGAGAGTTGTTTTTGGTGACTGCACCAATGGGAAATCTCTGTGGGAGACCTACTAGATGTGCAAATGCTTCATCTCCATTTGCCTCAAGTGAGTTTTTTCTAATTAATTGATTCTATTTTTTTTGCTCTATATTTGGGTTTATTTCCTTGGAAAATTTATAGTTTGATCTTTCTCCCCAAACACTTAGTATGGATTCTAAACAAATGTGCAACTGTTTAAAATCATGGGTTTGGATCAATTAATGGTTTGCTCATCATATAATTTTGTATCATGCTGAGGTTCTCCTATTTGCATATCCAGCGTTAAATCGTGTTGGAAGCAATAAGTTCAATTCTCTCGCCTATCAATCATTTTAGATGTCTCTATATGTTGTCCTTTATTCCTTTTTATTCCTCTTCTTGATGTATTTCTATATATTTTGATATCTAGCAACCTAAAGCATAAATTTTTAGGAACAAAAATGTGCAAACTGTTTACAAACTCCTTCTGAGATAAATTGTGATAAAGCTTGACATGGTTAGAATTAGAATTGACTGTGATTACTTGTGTATTTTCCACTCTATAAAAAGAATTTAGATGCGCTTTATTTTGTTTTATTTCATGTTATTCTCTCATTTGCTTACTAGTATTTGTTGTGTATTCTCCTCGCAAGATAAAAATACACAATTGATTGCAAAGGCTCTTTTTTTTTAATAACAATTGATGAAATTCAGGAACATGATTCTTCTGAATGCAAAATCTTTATGAAAATATTTTTCTTTCTTCAGAGAATACACTGACAGGGAGTAGTACTTCAATCTCAACTGACTCAAGCAAGAAGGCTTCATCTAAAGCCACAAGTTCTCTTCCATCATTCAATAATACTGATGGATCACCTACCAAGTTGAAATCCTTCATCTAAAGCCACAAGTTCTCTTCCATCATTCAATAATACTGATGGATCACCTACCAAGTTGAAATCTTTCAGCTTGAATGAGTTGAAGGCTGCAATCATTCAATAATACTGATGGATCACCTACCAAGTTGAAATCTTTCAGCTTGAATGAGTTGAAGGCTGCAACAAGAAACTTCCGTTCCGATTCTTTTCTTGGTGAAGGAGGATTTGGATGCGTGTTCAAAGGGTGGATCGATGAGAAGACATTTGCGCCTACTAGACCGGGAACTGGTATTGTTGTGGCGGTCAAGAAATTGAAACGGGAAAGCTTTCAAGGACACAAGGAATGGCTTGTATGTAGCTCTTGATATATACATTCTTTATTACTTGATTCTCTTCGTTTACGTTTCGTAAATTTAAGAATTTCTCAGTGCTATTGAGGGGTTATCTCCTTCAGTAGATCATTATCACATCATTCTTAACCGTTTTAATTAAAGTTCTCTTAGGCCTCCTCCTAATCTCTCTTTTCGCATTAACTATAATCTTATTACTTTATTCTCTGGTTATTTATGATAGAAATTTTTTGTGAGATGATACTAGCCTTTCCTGCTTGGAAGAAAATTTGAAAGTGCCAATTCTTTAGGACAAATGTTTGCACTGATGGGTTTCTGAAACATAAGCAATTATGTGAAAATGACACTAAACTCTGGATATGTAGTGGGATTTATTCTTGTTTTGATGGCATTGGATGATCATATTCTTATTGTATTGCTTGTTTCTCATTTCTGCAGACAGAAGTTACCTATCTAGGTCAGCTCCACCATGAAAACTTGGTGAAACTTATTGGATATTGTTCTGAGGACGATAACAAACTTCTTGTCTATGAGTTCATGCCGAGAGGAAGCTTGGAGAATCATTTATTTAAGAGTATATTACTATTTCTGCGATGCTTCATTCTTTGTGTTACCTATACATAAGTTCATAATCTGTACCGCTTTAGTTAGATTTTTGACAACCATTTTCATCTTTTGTAGGAGGGGCGCAGCCAATAAGTTGGAATATGCGAGTGAATATTGCTGTTGATGTTGCTAGAGGATTATCATTCCTACACAGTTTACCGATCCAAGTAATATATCGTGATTTAAAGGCTTCAAATGTTCTCCTTGACTCGGTATGATTACGTTGAACACATGCTATCATTAAGTTCCTTAATCACTGGTATATATGCCAGGTGTATCTTACCTTAACATTTTTTTTTTTTTGCAGGATTTCAATGCAAAGCTATCTGATTTTGGTTTAGCTAGAAATGGCCCTACTGGAGATAATACTCATGTTTCAACCCGGGTAGTTGGAACTCGGGGTTATGCTGCTCCAGAATACGTTGCCACGGGTTAGAATTTTGATTCGCATCTTCTATTTTCGTTAAACTTTATTTTTATTCCAATAGTTGAACATGCGTAGATATAGCCAATACCATTTCTTTCCTTACAACTTTTCCTGGAAATTACACAACCAACTCTTGTTAAACGATTATTTGACATAGACAAACTATATAAACTTCAAAAGCACTAGTTAAGTTTTCTTCACTTGCCATCCTTTGGCAAGAAATATTAGAAGGAATAATTTCCTTTGTGCCTGTGAACATGTACATGGTTGTATAACTTGTTATGTCACAAGCAAGATATCTGATAACATGTTAACAGTGCATGATACTTAAATACTCAGTCTCCCCTTGTCATGATATTTCAGGTCGTTTAAGTTTAACGAGCGATATGTACAGCTTTGGAGTCGTGCTGTTAGAGCTTTTATCAGGACGCAGAGCGCTAGACGAAGACAGAGGTGCCGCAGAGGAGACTCTAGTAGAATGGGCAAAGCCGTTCTTGAGCAACAAAAGGAAAATGTTCAGAATAATGGACACAAGATTAGGGGGTCAATACTCCAAGAAAGGAGCTCAGACAATTGCCTCTTTGGCTTTACAGTGCATTCATATAGACCCTAAAAACCGACCAAATATCGCAGAAGTTCTCGCTGAACTAGAAAAGCTTCAAAGTGCTAGAGAGTCGATGGCAGCAACGCAACAGATCTATTCACGAGGGTAGGGTGTTGGTTTACTGGATCGAGTCTGGTTCAAAGGTTCATTGTAGATGCACCCCGTGTACTATATCAGTGTAGCCGCTTGTATGCTCTAAATTATTTTATTAGCATTTGCACCTTCTGAATGTAAGGCGATGTTACTTTTTTTCCCCTCAATTTAGAGAATATCATATTTTTTTTTGGGTTAATTGTACACAGACCTCCATAGTATAGAGTTAATGAACTTATTACCTTTGTAGTTTGAGTTTTGCGTATAGATCCCTGAGTGAATCTTTTCGACTCTCTTACCATCACTTTGTCCATTTGCCAAAATAATTTTCTTTTTCTCTCAGGGTAAAAGAGTAAAAAAGTTCATTTTGGAGGATCCATCTGGCAAATTAAACTACAGGGTAAGAAGTTCCAAAGCGATACTACAAGGGGTTAGAGGGTTAGTTTGAGAACTATGGCTACTCTATCAACGATGTACGCCTACAGGGATGATTCTGATAGGATCTCTACTCTATTTTTTTACGGTTGAACTGAGGGCCAAAGAGTGATTTTTGCCACATGATTTTCCATATGACATCAGTTCATAGGTTTAAGTGCCAATACAATAGTTTATAGAGTATATTAGCTAGACCCCCATAGCATAGGGGGTGCACCGGCAATTAACCCCTGATACAACTGAGATTATGTAATGGGTGTCTCATACAACTGAGGTCCCCTGATGCATCTGGACTCGTTCAGTACATATCGTTCCAGGATCTAATACAGCGGCGAGTGGATTTCAGGGTATAGGTGAAATAATGTTATTGAAGAACAGATCTTACGAAACACTATTTGATGTTTTTATTTTTCCCTCTATTTCCTTTTTTAACCTTTTTTCTGAATGTAAATGTAACTTTCTCTGCTTTCTTATATGCCAAAAATGTGTCCTATAAGGTTATTCTACGGTAAAGAATCAGTTAGGGTCAGTTTGAAAACAAGCCACCCGCACGATGCCGCGATATTTGTGTAAAAACAACAAAAAAAAAATCTTTAATCATTTGATTTAAAAATAAGCAATATATCTAAACACTTCAAAAAACCTATAGCAAATAATAACAAGATATAGCAATTTGCAAAATATATCATACGTTGAAATACAAAATCAATTTAAAATAAGTTGGTTGAATATTGTGTGTTTATGAGTGATGTTGAAGATGGGTGTAAAACTTTAGGTTTATAGATTAAAAAATTATTAAATGAAGTATTTTGGTTTAAGAATGATTTTGAAAGTAGGCATGTTTAAAAATAAATAGGATGAGGCTTTGGGATATATAAGAAAAAAGGTGAATTTAAAACTAATTGGAGATAAAAAATTTGTTTTATAGGAAAAAAAAATCTAAAGTACATAATTTTATTATTATATTATTTTATTAAATCTCATAAAGTATAAGGTTTGATCTTAAATAGTCATTTTGAAGTTCATGGGCTTAAAAATAACTTTTAGCTTATAAATTCAGTTTATATGCAAAACGCCCTAATTTAATGCGTAAAAATATGTGGTTTTAAAAATAAGTGGAGGTAAAACTTTGAGTTTATAGACAGATAACCCTTTCTAGAAGTGTGAGTTTTAAAATAAATTATAGTAAAATTTTAGATTTATACGCAAAAAACCAACTACAATTGTGATGTCTCAGCATCGGTATGAGAAAAGAAAGATATTTATTTAAAACTACATTGTAAGCAGTTAGGTAGCAAGTTATAATAAAATAATAAAATGCAAGGATACAAATTGGACTCACAAACACGTTACTAACTTTTTTGGGTCTCAACGTGACTTGAAAGTGAATGGGTTCATATTTTTTTTTTTTTTTTTTTTTTTGGGGGGGGGGGGGGGGTGGGGGGGGGGGGGGGGGGGGGGGGCGGGGGGGGGGGGGGGGGGGGGGGGGGAGGGGGGGGCGGGGGGGGGGGGTAAAACTTTTGTTTTATAACAAAAAATCTTTTGAAAGTTGTGTAGGTTCAAAAAATTGGAGTAAAACATTAAATGAAGTATCTTGGGTCGAAGAGTGATTTTGAAAGTAAGTAGATTTGAAAATAAATGGGGATGAAACCTTGGGTTATATAAGAAAAAAAGACGAATTTAAATATAAATGGAGGTAAAACTTTAGGTTTATACCCAAAAAAAAATCTTTCTAATGCACATAGTTTTAGTATTATTATATTATTATTATTATGTTTTATTAAAGCTCATGAAGTATGTATTTTGATCTTAAATTGTCATTTTTGAAGTTCATTGGCTTAAAGATAAATTAACTTACAAATTGGGTTTATATGCAAAGCTCATGAAGTATGTATTTTGATCTTAAAAAGTCATTTTTGAAGCCGTTGGCTTATGTTAGAACAAGTGCACAGTAAAGTGGAAGTAATTGTGAAGAACAAATACGAGAATAAAGAACAAGCAGCCACAAGCACAGAGATTTACGTGGTTCACCCAATTTGGGTTATGTCCATGACAGAGGCGTCGAAGAAATTTCACTATCAAAAGAGAAACAAGTACAAGAAAAAGGTAATATACTAAACCATCAAACTCTCCTATTCTCATGATCCAACTGTTGTGCCAAAAGCTGTGTCGAGGAACCAAACCAAACGCCAATCCAAGAGAGCCAAACGAACTAAATATCAATGCACAAACAAAACACCAATTTTAACGTGGTTCGGCAAATTGCCTACGTCCACGGGGCAAGAAAGGGGATGGGGTTTTCACTAATAGAGAAAGAGTACAAACTGAGATTACAACTCTCTCGAAGGAACAAACTAATCTCACCAACAAGCTCTTAATCTCTCCAAACAAAACCCTAAACAAATAGCTCCAGATCCTATAACTCCTAATGCAGCAGTTGGCGACCTATGACTAAGATGACCCAAATATGTCGAAGCTCCAGAACCAATGCTCGACAACCAACGCCGATCCTCCTCCAGAAAGAAACGACCCATCGAAACTGTCATCTCATCTTATCGCCCCAAAGTCTCCACACCAATGAAGTGTCTCCTATTACCGTGAGCTCGACACAAACGCAAGAAAGGACTCCTATCAAAGCTAGAACAACGAGTTACCTTTCTGTCAATACACTTCTTCCAATTGTTGTTGACTTCTAGGACTTTACACCAACGGGAACTGGTCGCGATCCAATAATGCCTAGAACAATCACCAACTGCAAAAACTACAAAACGATTACCTCCCAATGATGCCTCTTTGGAAGGCCCCCAAATGCCTAACTGAACACCTCCTAAAAGACCCCTCGCTCGATGGATAGGAGTGCCAAACTCCATCTCGGTCTTGCTCATCCCAATGTGCTCAAAGGACTTTCATCTGCAGGTCAAAGCACTCCTCAACAACCTATGCACGGCATCACCAATCAAATACCCCAGCACCAAACAACGCCACAATCTAGTCAAATCCAATGAAGTCGTTAGAGCTCTATCAATCACCGTGCTCTCAAGCAAATAGTATAAGTTACTCCTTCTGACGCCCTTCATCACAATCATGGACCCAAATATAACCTTCAAGCGTGCATCCGCCAAGGTCACCCTATAGCCTGCTGCCTCCAAAGCTCCAAGTGAAATGATGTTCTTCTTCAACTGAGGAACGAACCTCACTCCAACCAACTCCCGAATCACCTCGTCACTCATCCTGATCTGAACGGTACCGATACCACCAATAGAGCATTTGTGATCATTCCCCATGAGCACGAAATCCTCTATTTCCAACTCCTGAAAGCTGGAGAACCAATCTCTCCTAGGGCAAATATGGTATGTAGCGCCCGAATCCAACATCCACTCTGTAGAGTAGGCAACACAAACTGACAGCAGTGCAGATAATGAGTAGCCTGAAGAATCTGAATCTGAATTGTTGCTACTAGTCTTGACAATATTCACCTCTAAAGCTTGTACAGCTTTCCCCTTACTCTTCCCGGCTTGATCATTTAACTTTGGGCATTCAGCTTTCCAATGTCCATCTTCTTTACAAAAAGTACACTGATTCCTACGAATTCCAAGATGTGCTCCTCTAGAATGTGACCTTCTACCTCAGTTTGGATCCTTTGCTCTTGCAACCAATGCCCCTGCTACCGGCTCAATAGAAGTCTCATTGTCCTTCTTCCTGAGTTGGTAATTCACTAATGCAGCGGTGACCTCACTATATGAAAGAGATGCCTTCCCATTAATAAGAGTAAGAACAAACGTCTCATATTCCTCGTCGGGCAAGGAACTCAACAATAGCAACGCCTTGTCCTCATCTTCAACAATGACATATACATTCGCCAAATTTGTAAGAAGCTTCATGTAGTGGTTCATGTGATCACTAATGGATGTCCCCTTCTTCAATTGGAAACGATAAAGCCTCCTCTTCAAATGCAAGTGGTTTTCAATGCTCTTCGTCAAGTACTTTCTCTCTAGAACCTCCCAAATCTTCTTCGCAGAAGTCTCATTCATCACATCATACTTTAGATCTTGAGTGAGACAAGACCTAATCACACCACACACTGTCCGATTCATCTTTTTTCAAACCTTCTCATCAATGTTGTTCGGTTTCCCGTCCAACTCAAACGTATCTTCCAAATTCTGCGCATTGAGCGCATCCAAGACTTCGCATCGCCAAAGTCGAAAATTGTTAGTGCCATTGAACTTCTCCACGTCAATCTTTATCGAGTGGATACTCAAACTTTGGACATTCTTCACACCTGAAGAACTACCCTCAACTCCCTCTTTGTCGGCCATAAACCTCAACACACCAACAACCAATGCGGAAACAAACGAAGAATAGATCCAAATCTGAGAAAAGAAAGAAACTTTACCAAAAAGATCACACATTTCTCACCAACTGAAACCCTAGACGAGCTTCCCAAAACGTTCTACTCCTCCAAATAGCCCAAAGTGTAGCCCGAGCTCTGATACCTAATTGTTGTGCCAAAAGCTGTGTCGAGGAACCAAACCAAACGCCAATCCAAGAGAACCAAACGAACTAAATATCAATGCACAAACAAAACACCAATTTTAACGTGGTTCGGCAAATTGCCTACGTCCACGGGGCAAGAAAGGGGATGAGGTTTTCACTAATAGAGAAAGAGTACAAACTGAGATTACAACTCACTCGAAGGAACAAACTAATCTCACCAACAATATCTTAATCTCTCCAAACAAAACCCTAAACAAATAGCTCAGAAAATACCTCTTTTTTGTGCTCCAAATATCCCCAATTTGCTTCTCCCAATTCTCTCTTCCAATTGTTCCATATATATAGAAATCCTAAAATCATAAACATACTAGGAATTCTAAACCAAAAGCCAAATCAAATTAGGAATCCTAATAACCTATTACTAAAATAGATTATGAATCCTAATAACCTCATGTTACCAAAATAGAATAGGAATTCTAATAACCTCATGTTACCAAAATAGATTAGGAATCCGTTTTCCAATACCAACTCTCATCAAAACTCTATCGATTTTAATATATAGGAGACCACAATAGATCGGGAAAGAGATATTCAAAACTTTGTATAAGTTGGAGATCAAAAGAAAAATGAACGGTTGGTATTAAATCATCAATACTATATTCAGCATCGTAATCATTAATGGTCAAACACGACCATCGATGATCTCCTACAGTCCATCGATGGTTCCCAATAATTAGGGGTGCATTCAGTCTGAAGAAGGCTCGGATATAATACTTATCACATCCATATCCACTTACCCATCTCTGATATAGATACAGATATGGATATATCTCGGTAAGAAAAATTGATGTCCATATCCGCTACAATCGGATACGGATATAGATATATATACGGATATATAAGCGGATATGCATGCATATACAAAACAGATGTAAGAAAACTAGATAGTATTAAACAAAATATAGTTCATGTGATACGAAAGAGCTCATTAATATGTTCATTATATCTAAAAGCTAATATTAGACATCTTGATCATTAAAATTAACCTCAAATACTAATCTAAGGATTAAAGCTATCGTAACACTATGACCAATATGTATTCAAATATTTTGAATATGAATCTAGATATTTCACTACAAAACCATATCTGTAACCATATCTTATCGGTTATAGATTTGAGTAACTATAACCGTATCCTGACAGATACGATTACGAATATTTCCATGGATACGAATACTGTTTAGCACACATACCTATAATCCATCGATGGTTCAAAATTATGTTTCTATTTTTCTTTGATCATTCACTATAAAATATTGATGATTAAAGTGACCATCGATGGTGTCCTCTTGAACATTGATGATCCGTAAGCTGAATTGAACAATCAGAGGGTTTTGAGGAACAATTTCGTTAAATCTTCACGTTAACTCAACAATCCGAATGAGTTTTCAACTTTCTCAATAGTGTATCGCCAATGCCTCTGCAAATGCCTTACGGCACCTCAACGTCCTTTAACATGAAGCAAGTCTAAGCAAAGCTTGAACTTGACTGCTAATAATGACGTCGTCAACATACCTGCTGGATTAATCTTGGTGGCAATCTTCTTCAAAATTACTTTACCTTCCTTAGCAATATCTCTAATGAAGTAATATCCAACCTCAATACGCTTCGATTTTGAATAAAAGACTGAATGCTGTAGGCTGTCTAAAAATCACAAAAGATAGCTTATCCCCCATCAAACACCGATGATGGAAGTCACAATCTGACGACTTCTAGAAGACTACAATTTGAAGACTTTCACGTAGATCGCTGAAGGTTACAATCTGACGACCTGCACGACAATCGATGAGAGCTCTACTTTAACAGCCTTCACAATCAACATCAGGAGTTACAATCTGACGACTCTCATATTCTCAAGGAGCCAAGACGAAGATTACAAGACAATGATCTTTGCAACGCTATGACAAAAAGAGATTACTTGGTGATAATCTCTTCAAGGCAAGACGCGGAGGTCCTCCCCGTGTGTCAACATCAAAACGCCAGGGTCGAACCCGCGTTACAACATCAAAACGCCAGGGTCGAACCCACGTTACAACATCAAAACGCCAGGGTCGAACCCGCGTTACAACATCAAAACACCAGGGTCGAGCCCGCGTTACAACATCAAAACGCTGGAGTCGGACCCGCGTTACAACATTAAAACGCTGGGGTCAGACCCGCGTTTTTTAATGCCCAGCGAGTACCCAACTCCGCGTCTCAATTCTGGTCAGACCCGCGTTTTTTAATGCCCAGCGAGTACCCAACTCCGCGTCTCAATTCTAAAATGCGGAGTTAGGATCTCGAACGCCCACGTGGGCGTTTGACTCGTTCAAGCACGAGCTAAACGGTTGCAGGAACCGTTTTCCCTCCACGATTTGAGGGATTTCCGCCCCACTATGGAGAGAATTAAGGGGGCGGTTACACCCCTTAATTCCCTATAAATATGGTTAAACTCAACTGAGTTAAGGGCTGGCATTTTTCAGAGCTAAGAATTGGCAGCAACAGGGGAGATCATTGGGCGAACTTCGGAGGAGATCGGCATCATCCTTCAAGGAAGATCATCTTCAACGTTCGGCAACAGAGAGCTTTGATCCTTGGCTATTAACCGAACTTTTCGGTTCAAATCAACTCTTTTTCAAGAGTTCAAACACGATCAGAGTTATCAACTCATTAAGAGTTTTAAACTTGCCATACAAGTTCTCCACAACGTCAAATCGTGAGGAGAAGACGTCGTTCCAGTGAATCAAGACGTGCGGATCGTCAACGGAGAGCAAACTCGACGCGAGCACTCGAGGGAGGCACTCCATCGCCACCGTGAAGAACCCAGTTTTAAACAAAGAGGAAGAACCAATTTCGTTTTCCTCTCTTTTGTAATCGAATTGTAATCGGAATCAAAGAAATACAAGTTAATTTTCTTTATTCTTTTTACTGCAAATTTCCAACAAACAAAAGATGGCGACTCCGCTGGGGATGAGCTTCTCTGATGAAGAAGTGGTGGCGCAATCCAATGTTCATCTCACTGGAACAATCGTCGAAACTCTCGTGGTAGAGTTTGATCAAGCCAAGTTTGAGGAGGCTATCTCCTCTGGATCTCTTAGCCCCAAGGCTATGCGCAAGATCCACAAGGTCTCCAAGGAGAATAAATATCCAACTGTTGCTGGAGTGCCAAAGAAAGTCCTCTCTTTTGGCCACAATTTGTCGAACAGCCCCTCTGCTTCAGGAGCGAGCTTAGCCTCAGCCGAACTTGCCCAGCGAGTTGAATGTCCCACATCCGCGTCAGCACGACGTGTCATAGGAGGTAAAAGGCCTACGCGGAGATAGATCCAATCAACGCCGATAATGCCCCTGCAAAAGCCTTGAAACAGGCCAAGAAGAACGCTGCTCGTCGAAGAAGAAGGTCTCAGCGACGAGCACAACTTCGAAAAAGTCAATCCTCCAACCAACGTGAACTTCGCGTTCGTGAGCCTAAACGCGACCTTGAACTTCGCGTTTATGAGCCCAAACATGAGCTTTGTGAGAACCAGACTGAACGCGGCCCTCAATGGCTCGTTTTACAGCCAAAACGCGAACCTCGAGCTTTCGTTGAACGTGAACTGCAACTTCGCGTTTCCCAGTCAAATACGACCCTCGCGTCGATAATGAAGAACGCGACCCTCATGTCGCCAAACCAAAACGTGACCTTCGCGTTTCAAGTGCCAGACGCGACCCTCACGTTTCAAGTGCCGAACGCGACCTTCGCGTTTCAAATGCCAGACGCGACCCTCGCGTCCCAAGTTCCAAATCCAATCATGGATTGGGGGTTCCAATTCAAACCTCACAATCAGTGAGTAATTCTCCTCGAATCTTTACAACAGATTTGAGAGAGTTCATATTGAGAGAAAGACCGATGCAACAAGTCATTCATTCATTCCAATGTGAACGACTGATTCCTACGGTCCTCTCGGGATGCCAATGCTACTCATGTGCAGCCAAACAATTGGTGCTTGACCAATTAACAAACGTTGCTTTGCCTAACCAACAACGACGTTCGCACAGGAGGAAGTCCCTAGAGACTGAGTATCCTGGAGTCACTATCAATGTGATCGGTAGAGGGAAAACCTCAGGTCCTAGTTCTGATGATTCTGAGACAAGTCGTTCGCCGACCATCAGAGAAATCGCTAACGAGTTTGAAGGAGTTTACCGACGCACTCGGACGTGAACAGGAGCCATTCCCCCTGTCAACTATCAGAGATTAGCTAGGGGAACCAATTCCAATGATGAACACTCAGCCATTGCAGAGTCCCAATCATCAAGCTCCTTTGTTGAACATGAGAGCTCCGCCTATATGATAGAAAGCCATGAAGATCTCGCGAGGAGACTTGATGAACAGGAGGCTATGCTCAAATCTCAGCAAGAGGCCATCAATGAACTCATGGCCATGTTGACTCAAATCGTCGCAGACAATGCCAAATCTCAGGAGACAGATTCGCCACTTAGGCAAGAATCTTCCCGGAGAGGAAAAGCGTCTTCATCCCGACCTCACACAAGTAAAGGGAAGAAAAAAGTGGTTGATGATGCGGCTTCTGACCAAGAAGCCCACAGCCTGGATTCTTCCTCTGATGAAGGAAGAGAGACGGAGAACGAGCAGAATCTCCAGTCTGCCAAAATGGAAGAATTGGATGGAAGAATTGGAAGCCCGCCTTAATGTCATTGCCAACAGAAGCGAGCTCCAAGACGAGGGAGTTATCGGACCATATCCTGCCGAATGGGATGCATCCCCTTATCCTCCAAAATTCGAAGTCCCGACGCTATAAACTTTTGACGGCACGGGATCACCGAACCAATATATCTATCATTTCAAGTCACAGACTGGGAATGTGATATCAAACGACGCCATACTGGCTCGATTATTCATTAGCACCCTCAAGGGAGTTGCCTTTGAATGGTTCAAAAAATTGCCTGCCGGATGTATCCAAAAGTGGGCAGATCTAGAGAGACTCTTCCTATCAAGATTCTTTGAAGAGGATACAGAAGTCTCCATTCATACACTTCTCACTACTAAGCAGAAGAAGAGGGAGTCCATCAAAGCCTTCGTCAAAAGGTTCTGAACCATGGCTCTCCGGTGTTCGTCAGGTATGACACAGTCTACCTTAGTAGAGACCTGTCGACACAACTTGCAGACCGACCTTCTAGCCCGAATCGGAGTTGCAGAATGTCGTTCTTGGAGACAACTAATCTCTCAAGGCGAACGGCAAGATCAGCCCGAGCAATCGGACCAAGCCCAATCTTCTCCTGAGCAATCGGACCAAGCTCATTCTTCCCAGTCAGAACCGGAAGATACTACGACCACTAAAGCTAATCCTCTTCAGTAGGATGTCGGGTCTCCAATAACTATCACGTTAACAACTACCTCTGATAGTCAAACTCGTTAGATAGTGGCCCATTAGGTGATGCGCCATGTCTGCTCCTTTTCCCCCGTACTTGTTCAAGACTGTGGGTTGGTTTATTTGTAGTTCATTGGATTATGAATAATAAAGTTTCTGAGTTGTTATGTTTAATAGAATACCTCTGTCAACCACAAAATCTACCAAAACTATCACGTTAACATTTACCTCTGATAGTCCATCAATCTGCTAATCCGCTTCAATAGGATGGCAGGTCCACAAAAAACTATCACGTTAACATTTACCTCTGATAGTCCATCAACTTGTCAATCCGCTTCAATAGGATAGCAAGTCCACTAAAACTATCACGTTAATGATCACCTCTGATAGTCTGTTTTCTCCAAATCCCCCACCAATCCTCTTCAAGTAGGATGGCGGGTCTATCCAAACTATCACGTTAATGATTACCTCTGATAGTCCATTCCCTCTAAATTCTCTTGCCAATTCTCTTCAAGTAGGATGGCGGGTCCACAAAAGACTATCACGTTAACAGTTACCTCTGATAGTCAAACTCATCTGATAATGGCTTACCTGGTGATGTGCCTCTATTCTGACTTCATAGATAGTGCCTTACTAGGCGATGTGCCTTGTCTGTCTCTTTTTCTTCCCCTGCTAAGTCTTAATCAACACTGGGGGTTGGTTACTTAGAATCCATTAGATTAAGAGTAACGAACCTTTCACATCGTCAAGTTAACATTATATTTCGGACGATCATCACCCCCACAGGGTATGAATGCAGCCTGCATCACTCTTAATTTGTCATGTTAACAATATACCTCTGACAACAATCAACTTATCATCCTTGACAATAGGATGATAGGTCCCCAAAATTGCTCAAATCGCAATCTTCCCCAGCAAGACACTAAGTCTTCAAAATCTTATTCTCACAGGTATCAAAACTCATTGTTCCTGATGATAAACTCACCTAGCAAGTCTCCCCAGCGAGATGCTAATTCCCAAAACCTTGTGCAAGTCACAAGTACATCATCCTGTCATGTTAACACTAAACCTCTGACAATCCACTTATCAATCCTCGTCAATAGGATGATAAGTCCACAAAGTTGCTCCAATCGCAACATCCTCCTGTCACGTTAACATTATACCTCTGACAATCCACTTATCAATCCTCGTCAATAGGATGATAAGTCCCCAAAGTTCCTCCAATCGCAACATCCTCCTGTCACGTTAACATCAAACCTCTGACAATCCACTTATCAATCCTCGTCAATAGGATGATAAGTCCCCAAAGTTGCTCCAATCACAACATTATCCTGTCACGTTAACATTATACCTCTGACAATCCACTTATCAATCCTCGTCAATAGGATGATAAGTCCCCAAAGTTGCTCCAATCGCAACATCCTCCAGTCACGTTAACATCACACCTCTGACACAATCCACTTATCGACTCTCTCTAATAGAGCGATAGGTCCTCAAAGTTGCCCTGATCACAACAATCAACTTATCGACTCTCCTCAATAGAGCGATAGGTCCTCAAATTCCAGTCAAGTTAACATCATACCTCTGACAACACAAGTCAACTTATCGACTCTTTTCAATTGAGCGATAGGTCCATAAAATACTGTTAGGTTAACATCACACTTCTAACAGTCAAACCCCCAATAAACTTGTTAATCCTTTTTCAACAAGAATAGCAAGTTTTCATTATAAAATCTCCAGTGGATTAAAGATTTTCTGGAATTATCCTAGTGATAGTGAAGAAAATTTCTGAATTTCACTCTAAGTGGAAATTCATGCCAAGTTAATATTACACCTCTGGCGTTTTTAATTTTCTTTCAGTGTTTCAAGTAAATTAGTCTTTCACCGTAAAAAAGGACAAAAGTCTACGTATTCAACATCGTAGCGCCAAAATCCATGCCTCCCATGCATGGGGAATTTTATCCCGAATCCTAAGTAGGGATATGTCAACGCCTAACACGCGTTGCCGGTTAGTCTTTCACCGTAAAAAGGACAAAAGTCTACGTATTCAACATCGTAGTGCCAAAATCCATGCCTCCCATGCATGGGGAATTTTATCCCGAATCCTAAGTAGGGATAAGCCTACGCCTAACACGCGTCGCCGGTTAGTCTTTTTCCGTAAAAAATGACAAAGTCTATGTATTCAAAATCATAGCATCAAGTCTAAGAGGGTTCATTCTCTTAGCACAACGTTACATGTGGAACGGACTTAGACAATCCATATGCTAGTCTGACTCAAACGGTAGTCGGTAAAGGCTTATCAAATCCGTTGATGGCTGAGGGTTTGCCAAAAATCCTATGCACGTTTGCATGCCCATCAGCTTAATGGATGTGAGCCGAGACTTAAACAGATGAGCCAAAGACAAGTCTCAAAGACTTAGTCAAAAATGCACGGAAGCCACCTCCATGTCTCAAGTCAAAACGCCGAGGTCAGACCCGCGTTGTAAAAATCATGACGCCGAGGTCACACTCGGGTTCTAACTTTAAAAACGCCAAGGTCAGACCCGCGTTACAAAAATCATGACGCCGAGGTCACACCCGGGTTTCAAGTTCAAAACGCCGAAGTCAGCCTCGCGTCTCAAATTCAAAACGCATGGGTCCACCCCCGCATTCCAGAAGCAGGATTATGACGCATACCTTCACAAAGGTCCTACGTGGCAAATCCCTTCAATCAAGATGCCTTCAAAGCAAGGGCAGAGAACGACTCCTTTACAACAAGGAATCAATAGCTCCAGGATCATAGTTGAGATCCAAAGTATTCCGAAAATTCGTCCCAGTCAACCGCGAACTTTTGAAAACTTTGGAGGGGGTTCTGTAGGCTGTCTAAAAATCATAAAAGATAGCTTATCCCCCATCAAACACCGATGATGGAAGTCACAATCTGACGACTTCTAGAAGACTACAATTTGAAGACTTTCACGTAGATCGCTGAAGGTTACAATCTGACGACCTGCACGACAATCGATGAGAGCTCTACTTTAACAGCCTTCACAATCAACATCAGGAGTTACAATCTGACGACTCTCATATTCTCAAGGAGCCAAGACGAAGATTATAAGACAATGATCTTTGCAACGCTATGATAAAAAGAGATTACTTGGTGATAATCTCTTCAAGGCAAGACGCGGAGGTCCTCCCCGTGTGTCAACATCAAAACGCCAGGGTCAAACCCGCGTTACAACATCAAAACGCCAGGGTCGAACCCGCGTTACAACATCAAAACGCCAGGGTCGAGCCCGCGTTACAACATCAAAACGCTGGAGTCGGACCCGCGTTACAACATTAAAACGTTGGGGTCAGACCCACGTTTTTTAATGCCCAGCGAGTACCCAACTCCGCGTCTCAATTCTAAAACGCGGAGTTAGGATCCCGAACGCCCACGTGGGCGTTTGACTCGTTCAAGCACGAGCTGAACGGTTGCAGGAACCGTTTTCCCTCCACGATTTGAGGGATTTCCGCCCCACTATGGAGAGAATTAAGGGGGCGGTTATACCCCTTAATTCCCTATAAATATGGGTAAACTCAACTGAGTTAAGGGCTGGCATTTTTCGGAGCTAAGAATTGGCAGCAACAGTGGAGATCATTGGGCGAACTTCGGAGGAGATCGGCATCATCCTTCAAGGAAGATCATCTTCAACGTTCGGCAACAGAGAGCTTTGATCCTTGGCTATTAACCGAACTTTCGGTTCAAATCAACTCTTTTTCAAGAGTTCAAACTCGATCAGAGTTATCAACTCATTAAGAGTTTTAAACTTGCCAAGCAAGTTCTCCACAACATCAAATCGTGAGGAGAAGACGTCGTTCCAGTGAATCAAGACGTGCGGATCGTCAACGGAGAGCAAACTCGACGCGAGCACTCGAGGGAAGCACTCCATCGCCACCGTGAAGAACCCAGTTTTAAACAAAGAGGAAGAACCAATTTCGTTCTCCTCTCTTTTGTAATCGAATTGTAATCGGAATCAAAGAAATACAAGTCAATTTTCTTTATTCTTTTTACTGCAAATTTCCAACAAACAAATGCTTAGCCAAGTGAATTACACTTTTGCTATTAGAATGAACAAGAGTTATTTATTTCTCAACTCCCAATTCACCAAGAAAACCTCTCAACTATATTGCTTCCTTCACTCTGTAGCTGCCATGAACTCCGTCTCTGTAGTAGACAATGTAATAGTAGGTTGTAACATTGACCTCCAGCAAATAGAATCCCCCGAAAGAGTAAAAACATAACATGTAGTTGATCTGCGCTTATCCAAATCACCCGCAAAATTTAAATCTACATATCCAGTTGCAATGCAATATGCACCACTATCTCCAACAAATACCAAGCCAACACCTGAAGTTCCCTTCAAGTATCTAAAAATTTATTTTACGACTTGCCAGTGCTCTTTTTCGGGATTTACCATATACTTACTAACAACATCGACTATTTGTGAAAGATCAGATTGAGTACAAACCATCGTATACATGATGTTGCCAACTACACTCACATAAAGTACCTGAAACATGTAAACACGATCTACATCCATGCTAAGTGATAATAATGCTGATAATTTGAAGTGAGTTGCAAGAGAAGTATAATCGGTTTTAGATTATATATGCATGTTAAAATGAGCAAGGACCTTCTCAATGTAACTTTTTTGTGACAATCATAACTTCTTTTCTTTCATATCTCAAAAATTTCCATGCTAAGGATTTTCTTTGCAGCTCCCAAGTCCTTCATCTCAAATTCTTTACCAAGTAAAATCTTTAACATGTTCACGTGGGATTTATCCTTAGCTAAGATCAACATATCGTCAACATTTAATAGCATATAAATAAAGGAATTATCATTCGATTTTCTAAAGTAAACACAACCGTCATATTTGCTCCTACTGGGCCCACAACTGATCATGAATGAATCAAATTATATGTATTATTGACGAGGAGATTGCTTCAACTTGTATAGAGATTTCTTCAGCAAACAAACATGATCTCATTTTCCTTCAATTACAAAACTCTCAGGTTGTTGCATAAAAATCTGCTCTTTAAGTTCACTATGCATGAAAGTTGTTTTGACATCTAATTGCTCTAACTCCAAATCATGTACTACAAGTAGTGATAATAGAATACAAATAGAGGTGCGCTTAACAACAGGCGAGAAAAAATCATTGTAATCAATACCTTCAACCTAACTATAGATTTTACAACTAGCCAAGTCTTATATCTTGCATCTGAAGCACATGCAATGCCTTCCTTTTTCTTGAATACCCACTTACAACAGATCATTCTTTGTCCTTTCGAAGGAACTACTAAATCCCTAGTCTGATTTTTATGAAGAGATTCAATCTCCTCATTCATAGCAATCAATCAATTTGTAGAATCATGTGATGAAGGGGCTTATGAAAAACTTCTCGGTTCTCCTGCATCATCTATCTCTTGAACTACTAACAATGCATATACATGCATATACAATGGCTGAATCTGCATATCTCTGAGGTGGCTTTATCAGTCTCTTTCATCTGCCTTGTGCAATACTATAAGTATCATCTTTCTCCTGTAATTTCTATTTTCTCATTACTTTCAAGTAAATCAATAATTGGTCGTTGAGTTACACTATAAGAATCAGTCTCTGACTTGACCATCTCTGGTACTCTTATGTGTAGTGTCTACATCAGAAGGAACAACAAGAGTATCTTCTTTTGGAAATAACATAGCAAACTCACGGAATATTTTATTTTTCTCAATCATAAATTTAAGTAATTTAGGATTAGGGCACCACAACCTATATCCCTTCACCCTAGAGGCATAACTAGTAAAAATATATTTTATAGATCTAGGTTCTAATTTACCCTGATCTATATGTGCATATGTAGGATAATCAAATACTCTCAAATTAAAATATTCTGCAGGATAGCCAGACCAAACCTCTTCTGGTGTCTTGCAATCAATAGATGCAGATGGAGAGCGATTCACCAAATAACGCACCATAGACACTACTTCAGCCCAAAAATCTTTTGATAAACTGACATTCAACAATACACAATGAGCTCTAATACGAGCTTCTGGATGAGTACCCTTGATCGTGGAATTATCAAGAGTGGGTTGAGAAGAAGATGATAGAAAACACAAGAACAATTCAGTTTTGGCGAAGAAAAATACCTTCTCTAGATTATGAGAATAATATATTACAAATCCCTCTCTCACAATCTCTCTAGAATCAAAAACAATCTCCCAATTATCTCTAAACCCTAATCTCTTTGTTAGGATTTCACCTCTCTGATTTCTCTAATTGTTTAGAACCCTAAAACAATCCTCTTTATAGAGTTTACACCGTGGATGACAAACTTATAATTAAACAAACCAAAATCAAATAGGAAAACAGAGTCCCAAACAAACTAGGAAGGCTCAGAAAACAGTCACGGTCGACCGTAGAGACCATCACGGTCGACTGGATCCAACGACAGAAACCAAAACCCATTATAGGGTTTGGCTGGTCAACCGCACATGTCACTGCGGTTGGTGGGCCAAAAGTCCAGAGACCTCCTAGGATTTTGTGCACGTTCGCGGTCGACCGTGGTGTCACGTGCGGTCGATCGCTGGAAGCTCAAAACGCTTCCTGTAGTTTCATGTTAGAATCTTTGCCTTTGCCGCCTTCAATGACTTCGTTCACATCTCTATTCTCAAGATATCCTAAGAATCATCTATCCTCAAGCTCCCATGAGGATTGCTAAACTCCTGAAGCAAGAAAGAAGATACACCCATATCATGTCTCCCCCCTTTAGGAACTTGAAGTCTCTTTCAAGTTAGAACTGTAGCTGAGGGAACTCGCGAGCCCCTCCTTCTTTTCTGAACCACTTGGCCTTGCTAGGAATTTGGTTTCGACGTCCGATCGGAAACAACTCATTCGTCCTGCATCTCATCATAGTCACCTTCCGTTCCAAATTGCAACCTTCTTTTAGTGGCTCCTCATAAGAACTAATGCATAACGCAATAAACTTCTTGCTTGTATTCACTAACCTCTTTGCTCGGTCCACCATCACCAAGTTTGTCTCCTTCGGAAGAGATGTCGAACGAAATATGAACTTTTCACCATCTTTTGCGAATGTGTACTTCTGAGCCCGCCTCTTGTAGATCACATATCTATCCCACAAATAGGGATTGCCTAGTATAACCTAACAAACATCCAATGGAACTACGTCTCATGTGACCTCGTCAATATACGACTCATGGAGCACAAATCTGAAAGTGCATTGATCAACTACACTCAGTCATGTCTCCTTCTGAATCCACCCCAATAGATAGGGCTTTGGATGCTTAACTGTCTTCAGACCCAGCTTCTGAACCAAGGCCTTAGATATCAAATTCTTCTTGCTGCCTGAATCAACTATGGCATCAACCAAACTAGTTCTCACCTGTAACTTAAGAACAAAGAGCTACTCTCTAGGGTCGTCGTCCTCTTTCATGGTCTGTTTCCTCGTCATAAGGTTGAGATTATTGTTGGGCTCTGTCATCCCCGAGACTTCTTTCAGAACTTGAGCTATCACGTATGCCTTTTTCTCATCCTTCTTCTTCAATCCCCTTGGCTTGAGATGAGGATACTTCTTCCAGTACCGATCAGCTACGTGCCATGTCTTCTCACAATGATTATAAATTAGTCATGCTTTCCCTGGATCACCCTTCCTCTTCTCTTCCTTAGATTGAGAATCACTAGACTCGCCTCCAGCTTGTTTTGCATCTCCCTTTGCCTCGTTGCTCCTCTTTTTCTTGCCTTCGATGGCAATAGCCTTCACGCTCATCTCTGCAATAGATTCTACTGTGAATAACTTCATCTCCTTCTAGATGTAATCGCTCAATCCCGCTATATACTTCATAAACATAGAATATTCCTCCATCACAATGTTAAGGACCATCGCCAGCTGTTGGAACTCCATGGTGTATTCTTGAACAGTTTGATTAACTCTTTGGCACAAGCCATACGACTTGTACCAACGTTCCTTAAGGAATCCCACCGGGTAGAACTACTTCCTCAGTAGCTCCTTGAATTTGTTCCATGACACCGCCTTCGTTTCCTATTTGCAATAGGATTTCCACCATATCAATGCATGCCCTGAAAGCTTCAAAGTCACGAACACGAGCTTTTCCTTGGATGAATATCCGTAGAGGGTAAAATATGTATCCATCCACTCGATCCAATCATCAAGCCTCTCGACGTTGACACTCCCATCATAAACATGAATCTCTACCTTAAAGTCTATTTTTAAATTCTGGTAAGAACCCTTACCCCCTTGATGCAGAACAGTCTTGACAATCTCGATCTCCTCATTAGAATCAGACCTTGCCCTCTCCATCGGACTCTACAAGTTTCTTCTTACCTTTCGAAGAAGATTCCTCCTTTTTGTCATTTCCTTGGAAAAGATTGACGAGATGTGTGAGAGTCGAACCCATTATCTCTATCTATTTCTCCAATGCATCAAGTCTCGCTGAACTATCCCCTTCAGTCATCTTATTCTTCCTTAATCTTTGAACTCCTTCCAAAGAATTAAGGAAATCGCCTTGTTTCTTGTATTACGATTGAGCAAGGACCATACATAGGATCCACCCTTCACAGGATCTAATCGCTCTGATACCAACTTGATACGAGTTGCCGGACGATCACCCTTGATCACGAAATTGTCAAGAGTGTGTTAAGAAGAAGACGATAGAAAACACAAGAACAATTCAGTTTTGGCGAATGAGAATAATAGATTACAAATTCCTCTCTCATAATCTCTCTAGAATCAAGAACAATCTCTCAATTCTCAGTTAATCCTAATCTCTTGGTTAGGATCTCACCTCTCTAATTTCTCTGATTGTTTAGAATCCTAAAACAATCCTCTTTATAGAGTTTACATCGTGGATGGCAAACTTGTAATTAAACAAACTAAAATCAAACAGGAAATCAGAGTTCTAAACGAACTAGGAAGGCTCAGGAAACTGTCACGGTCGTCGCAGAGACCATCACGGTCGACCGGATACAATAATAGAAACCAAAACCCATTACAGGGTTTGGCCGGTCGACCGCACATGTCGTTGTGGTCGACCGTCAAAAGTCCAGAGACCTCCTAAGATTTTGTTCACGTTCACGGTCGACCGCGACGTCACGTGCGGTCGACCACTGGAAGCTCAAGACGTTTCCTGCAGTTTCTTCTTAGAATCGTTGCATTTGCCGCCTTCAACGACTTCGTCCACGTCTCTATTCTTAAGATATCAATCATCTATCCTCAAGCTCCCATGAGGATCACTAAGCTCCCGAAGCAAGGAAGAAGATGCACCTATATCAAGCTCTCTCAAGAAGAGTCCTATTCATCCGTTTTGTAACGCTGTTTTATTGTGGTGTGTGTCGCATGGTCCGATATCTAACTATGCCCTCATCCTTGCAAAATTCATCAAACCCCATAAAGCAAAATTTCAATCTATTATTGGTTCTAAGCCTCTTAATTTTTCTATTAGCCTGCTTCTCAGTTAATGTTTTCCACTACTTAAAATGTTTGAACTCATCTTTGCATTTTAGCATGTAAACCCAAACTTTTCTTGAGTAGTCATCAATGAATATCAACATGTACCTAGCACCGTTCTTTGAAGGAACACTCGAAGGAACCCACAAATTAGTATGAATGTAATCAAAAGTGCATTTGGTTCTATGCACAGTTGTACTGAAACTAACACATTTTTGCTTGCCAAGAACGTAATGCTCACAAAAATCCATCTTTCCTGGACTTTGACCATAAAGAAGTCTTCTCTTGCTGAGTATAGTCATACCCCTCTCGCTCATATGCCCCAATCTCATATGCCACAACTTGGTGGCGTCGGCCTCTAACAATGATGATGTAGTAACTGCAACGACACCTGTAACTGTTTTTCCTTGTAAGGTGTGGAGATTTCCTAACATTTATGCTTTCATGACAACTAGGCACCCCTGAAAATTGTCAAAACTCCACATTCAGCTAAATACTTGCACCTGTTAGTTTCAAGTGTGTCAAGAGAGATGAGATTCTTTGTCAAATCTGGAACATAACGAACATCTGACAATTTCCTCACAATACAATCATGCATTCTAACTTCAATTATATAAATGCCAATCACTTTACAGTGAGAATCGTTTTCCATAAGAACAACTCTACCTTCAACTGATTTATAACTGAAAAACTACTTTCTATTGGAACGCATGTGATAAGTACAACTGGAGTCTAAGACCCAATCATCCATGGATCTACCTACATTTATATCTAAGAGAGCAAAACTACCAGAGTCATCCTTGACAAAACTAGCCTTCGCGGAGGTCTGTTTTGACCTAATTTTCTTCTTTTCTTGTTCTGAAGCTTCCAACACTCATTCATGACATGACCTTTCTTCTTGTAATAGTTATAGAATTTTCTCTTAGTCTTTGACTTTGGACTCGACTAATTTTAATTGTTAAAATCACGCTTCATATTTCTACCTCGAACATGTAGGGCTTTGACTTTAACATCACTGGATCCGATCAACTCTTTAACCATCAACTCTTTCAAGATTAAAGATGATTTTGTTGGCCTTCTTGTTTTGATGATGTTTAACAAACAATTTACCACTAATATTATTTGTCTAGTATTTGTGTTTTCCTATGTATTGTAGACAAACAACGTTATTAGAGGATGGATGGAATAGAGCTTTAACGACCATATCCAAAGGAGGTTGGCGGAATGTCGGGTTGAAGCCTATACAATTCAAGTTAAAGATCAAGTTCAAGCTTCATCCGCAAGTGTACCAAGTCAAGCTTAATTGAATATCAAGATTGCTTGGGTAATGTAGTTTTAGATTTTATATTATGTGTGTTATATACTCTAAGCTCAATATCTATACACACACACTTATTGGTTTCTTCGTATATATATATAGTTATATATATATATACATAAGTTTTGGTTTCTATACATATATACAGTTATATATATACATACATAGTTTTTGAGTTTTCATGTTTATAATATGAAATCACATATTTCATATTTACTATTGTGCTTTTGAAAACATTGCATAGAATATGCAATTTTGTGAAAATATTGTATTCTTTGTTTGTAGACTTGAATATCAGTTTATACATGTTTTACTAAGTCTATAAAAACATTTCACAAAGTTTCAAAAGTTGGTTTATGTTAAAACATCAAAATTCAAGTATCTCATATTTTCATGTTTTGGACTATTTTGTAAAATAATGATATTTTTCATTTGGGAGGTTCTTTCTGATAACCGGTCATTGTAGCATGTTTATTATCATGTCTACAATCATTCCCCAAAGTTTTACATTTTTTGGAATTTATTTGATATTTTTAAACAGGGTTTTAAAATCAGCAAAACAGTTTTCAGCATTTATTTTCTTGTATCAGATTTCGGTCGACCGATCCGGTCGACCGATCATTTGATCTTTCATCACTGGGCGACAGAGAGTCTGTCGGTCGACCGGTCTGGTCGACCAAAAGCTCCATCGGTCGACCGCACCGGTCGACCAACGATGGTCCAGATCGTTTCTTCGGGTTTTTGCTCTCCATCGGTCGACCGACAGAATTTTCGGTCGACCGACAATAGATCCGTTGGCTTCTAGCGACTATTTTTCTGAGCTGTTTTCTGGGGCTGTTTTGTCATTTGGTTTGGGGTTTTTGTTGAGATCTTGAGTGGGTATAAATACTCAATTGCTGATCTCTTTTCAGGAATCAAGAATTGTTTTAAACAAAGTTTTTAAACAAGGGTTTAGGGTTTTACTGTTTGTTTAAAAGATTGGGTTTCTGTTTACAAAGGAGGAAGTTTTCACTGCAGATTGAGGGATTCATTCTCAATCCTCTTCATCCTCTTCTTTGTGTTTATAGAGAAGTTTTCTAACTCTTTTCTCTAGCAATTTCGTTATTGATTTTCATATTCTTACTATTACTAGTTTGCTATTTGAGTTAGATTTTAATTTACTCATTGTTACACACACCCACTTTGAGCTTATTGTATCTTTCATACATAGTATAGTTGGGTGGAGAGATTGTAACTTTGAGTTGTGCTTAATTGAGTTCTCATCCATAGTTGAGAACAATCATTTGTTATATTGTGCTTATTGAGAGATTCACTTTGTAATACACTTGTACACCGAGTGAGGAGTGTGTGGTGAGAGTCGGGGATCGTCCCAAGAGGAGTGGCGTCAGTTGACGTGCCTAGGGAGAGGTTGTAACCGAGCACTTGAGGGAGACATGGCTAGGTCCAACACTTAGTGGGTGTAGAGTGTGATTGCAAGAGTGTGAGTTGTAGAGTTTTTGGTTAGCTAGAAAACCGAGTGTGTAGAAGAAGTTTCAGCTTCCAAACCGGATTGTGTTAGTGGATTTCTCCCCGGGAGTGGGGAGCGGAGACATAGGACGAAAGGTCCGAACTCTGTGATCATATTGCTTGTTTGAGTTTGTCTTTGGCGTAGTTGTTTTTGCATTTATCTTATATCGCCAATTGTGCATTACTCATCCTTTTTATGATCCACTATCTAGTTTATATTATTTACCCTTGTGCTAGTTTATATATCCATGCATATATATTTTGCTATATATCTCTTTGCTAGGATATATCACATTGTATATTGCTTATCCTAGCTCATATATATTATTGCATTTCATACTTGCTAGTATAACTTATTAATATATTTTAATTGGCATTTAATCGGATTAGATTAGCATAAGACCCTAATCACCCCCCCTCTAGGGTCTAACAGATTTCACATCTTCCATCGACATAGATTCTCTGTAATATATCATAGTTTCTCTAAACTAATTATAAGGGGGCAGTAAAGAATATAACAATAACAAAACCTAATCTTTATATTCTACCTTTACATCTGCATTCTCCAAATTCATAATAATAGAATTGAATTAATCAAGATGTGATTTAATAGATGTACCTTCCATCATGCAAAGTGTAAGTAAATTTTGTTTCAAGTGTAGTGGTTGGAGAGGGTTTTTGTCATATAAAGAGTTTCCAATTTGAGCCATAGACTCATTACGGTCTTCTCATGCATGAATTCCCGAAGAATCTCGTTTGACAAATAGAATTGGATTAAAATTAACACCTTTTCATCCATCTCAAACTTTTCATCATCTGTTATTGACACCGACATCTTATCTTTTCCAAACAAAATTTTCTGTAATCCTTGTCGAACAAGAACAACCCGCGTCTTTACTTATCAAAGAACACAATTGACATCACGGTCGAACTTTTTGATTTTGTATTCCGTAGACATTTTCTTTGCGCACAAAACAAATCACAACCAAAGCTTTGATACCAATTTGTTAGAAGAAGTGCACAATAAAGTGAAAATACTTACAAAAAACAAGTACGAGAAAAGAGAATAAGCAATCACAAACATAAAGATTTATGTAGTTCACCCAATTTAGGCTACGTTTATGACAGAGGCATCAGTGAAATTTCGCTATCACAGAAAGAAGCATAAGAACAAGGCGATAGCCTAAACTCTCAAACTCTGATATTCTCATGATCAAACCCTAATCTAAACTCTCTCTATTTTAAAATATATAGGAGACCATAATAAATCAGGAAAGCGGTATCCAACACTAGGTAGAAGTTGAAGATCAAAAGAAAAAATAAATGGCTGAGATTAAATCATTTAAATTACAATCAGTGTCATAACCATCGATGGTCAAGCATGGCCATTGATGATCTCCTGCAATCCATCGATGATTTTTTTGTAATCCATCGATGATTCACAATCCTATTTATGTTTTCTATGATTGTTCGCTGTAAACCATCAATGATCGAAGTGAGTATCGATGATGTCTTGTTGATCATCGATGATCCGTCGGCTGAATTGAACAATCGGAGAGTTTTGAGGCACGATTTCAATAGCAAAAAAATAAATTAACTTACAAAATTTCAACAGCTTAAAAATAAATTAACTTCCAAATTTATAAGCAAAAGCCCGAATTAATGCTAAAAAATAGGAATGTTTGGCGAAAAGTGTTACTAACTATAAAGTTTCTATAGTTTGAAAAGACATTCAACAGATAAATCGTATAGTTTTAGTATATAAATAAAAATAAATTCTTGAGCTGCTCCTAACCATCCAACTGAGAGGAGGCGTGGAGGACGACCATGACCTTTAGTTCAGTTCCAGGATCAATTAGCCAATATCAAATTAAAGGGCTAATGAGTGGCACTTCACAATGATAAATACACAGGATCCCTGACTCCTTGTGCACCTAACCCATCTGAAGTGTATTTTAGTTAGTGCAACTTTTCAAAAGCTCAGGGTTTTTGCAAAATTCCAAAAAATATTAGGGGCTTTTTCCTATTTTCTAAGACTTCAGAGAAGTTTTATGCTAATCATCTTAAAGTTCAATGACCTTAGCGAAATTTAGGGTAAATTTCTACAAAATCTTCTCAAGTTTTATAGGATAAGTGAAGAAGTGGCGAGAGAAGCAGCAGGAAGTTCAGGAGAATCGGCCAGGCAGACTGGCAGTCGACCGCGCGAACGTGCACAGAAGGGCAGTAGGATTCGGAGCTGAAGGCGATCGACCGTGACGGTCGACCGTGCGTACCCTGTAGGTGATTTTTGGTCTCGGGGTGAGATTCGGTCGACCGCCACGGTTGACCACGTCATGACTGTAATAGATTCTGCTCTCGGGAGTGTTCGGTCGACTGTCACGGTTGACCACGATACCTGCGCTGTCGACCGCCACGGTCGACCGTCGTGGTCGACCGCAGGCTGTTTGGGCTGGGCTTTAGGTTTTCAACCCGGTTCGTTTTGGATCTGATATATAACTCTAATCCTGATTAGTTGGAGAAAAGCAAGGATGATTTTGAGCAGTCTTTTGGAGAGAATTGTTGTATCTAATTGTGAGAGATTTGTGAGAGATCTAGAACTTTTTTTAGGGTTTGATCGGTGATATTTGTAACTCTATTTGTATTCTCTTGATTTCTAATAGTAAGAACTCCCCCCTCCTTGCCCCGTGGACGTAGGTAACTTGCCAAACCATGTAAATAGTTTGTTCTTGTTGTGATTGTGATTTGCTTAGTAGCTTTGATTTATCTCGAGTTATTTTTCGTGTCGCTTCGAGAACTTCCGCCGCGCACAATGCACAACAATTGGTGTCAGAGCTCCGGGTTGGACTTGGAAGCTTGTTCAAAGGATTCGCTGTTGGATTCTTATTTGAAGAGTTAGATCAACAACATGGGAGAATCAAGCACATCAGGTTCGTCTCTTATGAAGATGATACATAGTTTGAGCATCAATAATACGAAGATTGATGTTTCGAAGTTCGACGGTAAGATCAATTTTGATTTGTGGAGGTGCCAGGTGATGGATACGTTGGACGCTCAAAACTTGGAAGAGACTCTTGAGTTGTAAGAGAAACCTGCTGATATGGAAGAAAAGGTTTGGAAGAAGATGAATAGTAGGGTGTGTGGGGTTATTCGGCCATGCTTGACGCTGGATCTTATTTATGATGTGATGAACGAGACGTCGACGAAGAAACACTCAATGAAAAGTATCTTACTAAGAGCATTGAGAATCGGCTTCACCTGAAGAAGAGGTTTTACCAGTTCAAGATGAAGAGGGGAGTTTTCATCAGGGAGCATGTTAACAACTTTACGAAGCTACTTTCAGATATGACCAATGTGGATGAAAACAAGGCAATGCTACTTTTGTGTTTGTTGCTCGAGGATGATTATGGTACTTTTGTTCTAACTATGATTAATGGAAGAACTATTGTTAGTTACAAGGAGGTGACCTCAGCGTTGGTGAATTATGAGTTGAGGAAGAGTGCCGACGAACCCTCTGAGAAGGCATCGGGAGATGCATTAGTAGTTCATGGCCATGGTTCAAACCGAAGCAGGAGGTCGCAGTCTAGAGGTGCACATCGTGGGATTCATAGGAATCAGTGTGCTTTTTATAAAGAGTATGAATATTAAAAAGCTGAATGCCCAAAGTTAGATCAAACTGAGAAGAATAAGAAGAAAGATGTACAAGCTTCAGAAGTGAATTTTGTCAAGACTAGTGGCAACAATTCAGATTCAGATTCTTTAGGCTATTCGTTATCCGCACTACCATCAGTTTGTGATGCCGACTCTACGGAGTGGATGTTGGATTCGGGTGCTTCTTACCACGTTTGCCCTAGGAGGGATTTGTTCTCCAGCTTTCAGGAGTTGGAAAGAGAGGATGTTGTGCTCATGGGTAATGGACATGTATAATGCTCTATTGGTGGTATTGGTACTGTTCGGATTAAAATGAGTGATGGGATGATGCGAGAGTTGGATGATGTGAGGTTCGTTCCGCAATTAAAGATGAACATCATTTTACTTGGAGCTTTGGAGGTAGCAGACTATAGGGTGACCTTGGTGGATGCATGTTTGAAGGTCACATTGGGGTCCATGATCGTGATGAAGGGCGTCAGAAGGAGCAATTTGTATTATTTGCTCAAAAGCATGGCAATTGATAGGGAGCTGACGACTTTATCAGATTCGGCTAGACGGTGGCGTTGTTTGATTCTGGGTTATTTGATTGGTAATATCATGCATAGGTTGTTGAGGAGTGTTTTGACCTGCAGTTTGAAGTCCTGTGAACCCATTGGTATGAGCAAGAAGATCGGGGTGGAGTTTGGCACTTATATCCATCATTCGAGGGGTCTTCTGAGGGGTGTTCATGTTGGCCTTCTTGTTTTGATGATGTTAACAAACAATTTACCACTAATGTTATTTGTCTAGCATTTGTGTTCTTATTTATTATAGACAAACAACGTTGTTGGAGGATGGATGGAATATGCGCTACAACGATGATATCCAATGGAGGTTGGCAGAATTGTGGAGTGAAGCAACATACAATTCAAGTTAAAGATCAAGTTCAAGCTTCAATATATACATGCATATGTTTTGGGTTTTTATGATTATATATATGAAATTATATATTTCATATTTTCTACTGTGTTTTTGAAAACATTGCATAAAATATGTAATTTTGTGAAAATATTGTATTCTTAGTTTGTAGACTTCAATATCAGTTTATGCATGTTTTACTAAGTCTACAAAAATATTTTACAAAGTTTCAAAAGTTGGTTTATGTCAAAACATCAAAATTCAAGTATCTCATATTTTCATGTTTTGGACTATTTTTTAAAATGATGATATTTTCCATTTGGGAGGTCCTTTCTGATAACCAGTCACTGTAGCATGTTTATTATCATGTCTACAATTATTCCCCAAAGTTTTACATTTTTTGGAATTTATTTGATATTTTTAAACAGCATTTTAAAATTAGCAAATCAGATTTTCATATGTCAGTTTTCGGTCGACCGCACCGGTCGACCGATCATTTGATCTTTCATCACTGGGTGATAGAGAGTTGGTCGGTCAACCGCACCGGTCGACCGACGATTGTCCAGAGCTGTTCTTCGTGTTTTTGCTCTCCATCGGTCGACCGACAGAATTTCCGGTCGACCGACAATAGATCCGTTGCTTTTTTTCAACGGCTATTTTCTGAGCTGTTTGCTGGGACTGTTTTGTCTTTTGTTAAGGGTTTTGACTGAGAGTTAGAGTGGGTATAAATACCCTATTGCTGCTCTCTTTCAAGGCAAGCCAAGAAGTTTTTTAATCAAGGGTTTTAAAAAGAGTTTAAGCTTGTTTAAGTTTGTTTAAGGGTTTGGTTTAAAGCAGTTTTAGCTTTCAGAAGTGGAGGAGATTATCTTATTGTTTGAGCCTCAAATCTCCATCTCTCCATCTTGATCTAGAGAAGTTTTCCTAAACTCAACTCTAGCTTTTACTTATAATTATTTGTTAATTATCATTTCTATAAAATCTAGTTTTATATTGAGTTTAGATTTGTTTTTATATTACTCATTGTTACACACACCCACATTGAGCTTTTAGTATTTACATACATAGTATAGTTGGGTGGTGAGAGATTGTAACTTTGAGTTGTGCTTTAATTGAGTTCTCATCTATTGTAGAGAACAAATTTATATTTGTTACATTGTGAGTGTTGTAAGGTACGGGGTCGAATCCAAGAGGAGTGGCGTCGGTTGACGTGCCTAGGGAGAGGTTGTAACCGAGCACTTGAGGGAGACACGGCTAGGTCCAACACTTAGTGGGTGTAGAGTGGGATTATAATAGTGTGTTGATTGTAAAGTTTTTGGTTAGCTAGAAAATCGAGTTTGAGGTATAAACGTTGTTCGGGTGAACGTAGAAAACCCGGTTGATAGTGGATTTCTCCCCGGGAGTAGGGAGCGGAGACGTAGGACGGAAGGTCCGAACTCCGTGATCATATTGCTTGTTTGAGTTTGTCTTTGGCGTATTTTTTTTTTGCATTCATCTTATATCGCCAATTATGCATTGCTCATTCATTTCATCCACTATCCTATTTAGATTATTTACCCTTGTGTTGTTTATATATCCTTGCATATATTTCTATCATTTAGGATATATCTTGTTGTTCATATTGCTTATCCTAGCTCACATATCTTGTTGTATTTTATACTTGCTAGGATAACTTATTAATTAATTTATAATTGGCATTTAATCGGATTAGATTAGCATAAGACCCTAATCACCCCCCTCTAGGGACTAACAATTCATTCAGGCATTCGGGGTCCTTCCAAAAGAGCATCATTGGGAGGTAATAGGTATGTAGTTTATGTAGTTGGGGATTGCTCTAGGCATTGGTGGGTTACAACCAAGTCCCGTTGGTGTGAAGTCCTAGAATCCCGCAACAGATGGAGGAAGTGTGTTGATAGAAAGGTAACCCGACATTCTGATTATGGTAGGGGTTCTTTTTTGTGATTGTGCATAGCTCACGGCAATAGGAGACGCTTCATTGATGTGGAAACTTTGAGACGACGAGGCGAGATGGCAAATTTTGGGAGCTGTTCCTTACTGGAGGAGGATCGGCGTTTGATGTCGAGCATTGGCTTTGATGTGCGGGCTACGACATGTTTGGGTCATCTTATGCATAGGTTGCCGACTGCTGCATGTAGAGATTTTGGATCTGATGGAGCTGCTTCAGATTTTGGGTTGTGTCGGATGTTTGGCTACCCAGTACTTGGTCACATCATGGATGTGAGATTTGATCCGATAGCACATTTGGGAGTCAGAGGTGTGTTTGATTATCAAGTATTGGCTTCTGGCTTTGTTCTGAGCATGTATGTCACGTTTGACTCTCGGCAGGTGGAGAGTGGTGATCAGATCTTTGGAACATCGCAGCAGGTAGAGAGTGATGCTACTTCACGCTGGGTGGAGACTCCAGATCATACTGCATCATTTAGGATTTCAGCTGATGTGACACAGAATGAGAATCATGTCGATTTGGATGCAGATGATAGGTTGATCGATTCGAGTGTAGCTGATAGATGGAGTCTGGATATGACCATTGGTTCATCTTAGGTGGAGATATTTGGATTATTTCAGTTTGGGGCCATTGGAGGTGTTATCAGCCGTAGACTTGATTGTGGTTTTGGAGAAGGGTTGCGAACTCTTCTAGTGGATTGAGCCATTTGGAGGCCATTTGGGTGAACTACGTTCGGTTTGATTCCTTGGACAAGAGGATATGCAGACAGTCTTTCAGATGCAGCCGGTTTGATTTCGATAGGGGGGATCATGTTTCAGCTCTAGTTTGGATCCCAAACTTATTGTGGATTGAGTCCGTTGTCGTAAGGGTGTTTCCACGACGTCCTGGACGCAACAAGTAGGACTATTGGATGATTTGGTGTCGACTCAGTTTTGGTAGAAACATTCGCCGATGTGGAGAATTGAAGAAGTGGCGAGAAAAGCAGTAGGAAGTTCAGGAGAATCAGCCAGGCAGGCTGGCGGTCAACCGCGAGTCAGCGGTGGTCGACTGCGAACGTGCACAGAAGGGCAGTAGAATTCGAAGCTGAAGGCGGTCGACCGTGACGGTCGACCGCGGGGATGAGATTCGGCCGACCGTCACGGTCGACCGCGCCATGACTGTAATAGATTCTGCTCTCGGGAGTGTTCGGTCGACCGCCGCGATCGACCGCGATACCTGTGCGGTCGACCGCAGGCTGTTTGGGATGGGCTTTGGGTTTCCAACCCAGTTCGTTTTGGAGTTGATATATAACTCTAATCCTGATTAGTTAGGAAAAAGCAATGATGATTTTGAGAAGTCTTTTGGAGAGGATTGCTGCATCCAATTGTGGGAGATTTGTGAGAGATCTAGAGCTTTGTTTTAGGGTTTGATCAGTGAGATTTGTAACTCTATTTGTATTCTCTTGATTTCTAATAGTAAGAACTCCCCCCCCCTTGCCCCGTGGACGTAGGCTACTTGCCGAACCACTTTAATAGTTTGTTCTTACTGTGATTGTGATTTGCTTAGTGGTTGTGATTTATCTCGAGTTATTGTTCGTGTCGCTTCGAGAACTTCCGCCGCGCACAACAATAAGTCCTGCTTAGAGGGGGTTTTGAAAGACCTTTTTTTAAATCTTATAAGTTATACTAGTTTTTAGTGGCTTTTAACTTTTATGATAAAAATGCTAAAGAAGTTTGTCTCATGAGTAGTACAATAATTTGTTTTGTCAAATCTAACATATTTAGGTGAGTTTATAAGTTTGTTTTTAAAAAGCTGAGGTGTAACAACCTTTAAAGTGTCACTTATAAGCTAACTTGTTTGTTATTTTACCAAACACGTAGAAATGAAAAAGCTCGTTTAAAAGCTAGCTTCACCAAAAAAAAAGCCACCCCAAACATCCTTTTAACAGCGTCAGATTTGACTGCCTAAGGGAAATCACATGTCCAAATGACAGAAGTACTTTAGTGGATTTTTTATTTTAATTTAACTGTCTTATTTTCACGTGGGGGCTAAATTTGTATGAGGAGTAAGTTAATTAGGGGGTTATCTCCAAGTCGGCCAAGGGTAGACGGGGGGTATTGTGAAATTTATCTGATCGTATACGACAGATCGCAACAAATTCCAAGTAATAACTACGGATTCTTATTCGTACAAAAACAAACAAATCCAATCATATTTTCTCATCGAAATCGTCACCATTCCCCTCTTTTGCTACATTGGATAATCTCTCTCTCAGTAGGGCCCACCTGGGTCCAATCATTCAATTGAAATCTCGCAAGCAACAACTCAATGAATTAAACCCACAAGTCAAAATTTTGTCATTTCTCACTCCAAATCCATCCATTTCTATTAGTAATCAGGTATCTTCTTGTTTCTCGCCCTCAATTTTGGTTCTTGCAATCAACTCTGTAATTATTCTGACAGTATTTCCATGAAAACTGTAGACTTTTGACAGTTTTTGTAGTTCTGAGAACAGGATAAGGATATTTTCGGTACAATTCAGTTGTCAAAATCACTTTTTTTTTAAAAATTTTCAGTTACTCTTTTTCTTTAAGCTGGGGGATTACTCCACTGATCCAGTTGATTGTAATGGATTGCCTTGCACATTATATTTTCAACTTGCTTCTACTCTAACTGTTGGTTCCCTTGTCTTTTGTTTACCTCAACATTCAGGTTTCAGCGCGTGTATATATGCGTAAAACATTCTGAGGGTAATGGGTCTGCAAATGGGGCTTTTGATAGTATTGGTTCATGCCCTTTTCTTGATTTCTGTTGTGTGTCGAGTTCGCGCTGGTGAGTTTAAAGCGAACCAGACAGGTATTGTTCATGTCGATGCTTCGCCGAGAGCTAGCAGGAAGATACCTGATAATATGTTTGGTACGACCTTCGAGGTATTATCTTTGGACTTGCTGCTGTGAATTCTGTTACTTTCTTCTGAGGGTTTCTGTGCAAGTTTATTGTCTACTATTGTAATATGTTAACTGTTTCGCAATGCCAATACTAGGTGTCGAATAATTTTAATCATGTCACTGAAATTGACTGCTGGCATGTATGCAGTTTTAGAACTTTTAGCTACCCCTTTATTGTAAATTTATTGTCTACTAGTTTCTCTTTTTACGGCACATAATGCTACCTTGCATAGAAAAGATTGACCCTTTTCGGGACTTTGCCTTCTGGCAAGGTGAAGTTTCCTCGTTTCGAAATAACTTTTGGGTCATGGTACACATGGTTGAATATACAAGCAGTTTAATCTGGCACTGATTTCGGAATTCTTCGTTGAATACAATAATCATGTATCAGAAGGTAAAATGTCATTCAGTTTTATGAAAATTCGGTGACACTAATTGATCTTGACACGACGTACAAGATACATGGTTAGAGATTTTAACAAAATAAGATACAGTATAAATTTTCCGTTTTGAATGCATAGTTTAAATTTGGATCTGTAGTATCCGCGCATTGGATATTATGAATAGTCGTTTATCTCAACTTTGCATTATAAGTATTGTATAATGTTACCAGACTTACAGTTGCTTTAAATAATTGCTTATTTATATTTGAAAGCTTAAGTTGAAGAAAACTGATTACTCATGACCCCTTTTATAGGAGATCAACCATGCTGGAGCTGGTGGGTTGTGGGCAGAGCTCGTAAGCAATAGAGGTACGCTGTGAGTCTTGAAGTCTGCATCATAGCAAGGCTTCAAATTATATGCCTGAGTTCAAAGTAAACAGTTTAAAAAAAATTCATAATATATCTACCATAAACTTTAATTGTGGCAATCTTTCTTGTGCTACTTGCATCCTCGGTAATTTTCTTTTTCAAGACAATGTGTCTATTTCAAGACTTTATCCATCAGATTGGGTTCATCTATGATCACTAACTTCCCGTGACTCGAACCTTCAAAATATTTCGTTACTTGAATTTCTATGCTTGTAATTCTTCCTCCATTAATGTTAAATTTGCAAACAGACGAACGATTTGGTTCATTCACATACTTTTGCATCCAGGATTTGAAGCTGGAGGCCCCAACACTCCTTCAAACATTGACCCATGGTCTATAATTGGAAACGAGTCGTATATTTCCGTGTCAACAGACCGAACCTCTTGCTTCAGTCGTAATGAGGTTGCGCTTCAAATGGAAGTATTATGTGACTGCAGAGGGCCTAACATCTGTCCATCTTCTGGTGTTGGCATATATAACCCTGGTTACTGGGGCATGGTATGAACTTATGGATGTCAATAACTTGAATGATAATTGATTCATCTTTTACCCTGGGTGAGATGTTGGCAGTAGTAATTATCCCGCGGGAAATTAAGGAGGCTATATAAGGGTCAAAGAGAAAAAAATTCATCCAAGGTGTCTATTTGCCAAAATCAAACTATAGGAAGCACGCTACTACAGTGGGTCATGTGCGATTGACCCTAATAATTAAGGGATTCTTTTAGAACTTTTAACTCTTTAGCAATAGTAGTTGTTTTATTTCCAAATTACTTATTGAGCTCATTTATATATTTTTTGTTAATTGTGATTTGCAGAATATTGAAAAAAGAAAGGTCTATAAAGTTACATTGTATATTAGGTCATTGGGGTCCGTGAATATAACGGTTTCACTGGCTAGCTCAGATGGAACGCAGCTTCTCTCTGCTTCTAACATTATGTAAGCCTTTATGTGTGTTTATATTATTATAAAGGTTCTCAGGATAATAAGTTATGTATAAATTTTCTGTAGAATTGATACCCAGGATGTATCAAAATGGACCAAGGTTGAGCGGCTTTTAGTGTCGAAAGGAGCAAATGTTAATTCAAGGCTTCAACTGACTACCGTTAAGAAGGGTGTTTATTGGTTCGACCAAGTTTCTGTCATGCCATTGGACACTTACAAGGTAATATAAAGTAGTTTTGAACTGTATTTTAATGTCGATAAACTACAAGTCAATTATCAGGTCGATAAACTACAAGTTAAGATATTCAACTACTGATGAACTTTTTTTTCCTAGTTCTAACGCATTCCTGATAAAGTAGCTAGTAGTGAACATTGACCTCCAAGGAACGGCAGAATCTATGTTGAGCAGTCTTGTATTTTCTTTCCTTGGCGGCCTTGTATTTAATGATGCATAACGTATCTTGTATGAAAAAATTACTTCAGTAGAATATCATACTTGTATTACTATGTTGTATATATTATTATATTAAACTAGATTAAATTAGTAGAGCATTTGAACTTGTACATCTCAAAGCTTTCATCTATTGTTATGTCCTTATTCCTTAATGAGAAAACAAATGAGAACCGTTCTCATGTAAATGACCAGTCAAG